>NC_086373.1:78276894-78580344 GCF_036588685.1 Mytilus trossulus
TCCAACATTTGGTCGGTAGTATGGGAATTTTGGCGATAACCACTTGTATCCAGCACTTGATCGGCAGTTGGTGAATTTTGTCGATAATCATCGGCATCCAGCAGTTGATCGGCAGATGATGAATTTTGTCGATAATCACTTGCATCCAACATTTGGTCGGTAGCATGGGAACTTTTTCTATTACAACTTGCATCTAACACTTGATTGGGTGCTGATAAATTCTGTCGACAACTACTTGCATCTAACATTTGACCGGCAGCTGAGGCTTGATCAGGAGCTGATAAGTATCCATGTTTAATCGAGTTATTCGGAGATGTGATAAAGTCATTTTCCGGAGATACCAACTCGAGCATTCTGTTAGGTTTTGTACCACCATTTTCACATGAAATTATTTTTTCCCGAACAAAACTCGAATCTTCTGCATGCTTGCCTCTATGAATAATTTCAACATTTAATCCCTCAACATTTCTATTCTGAGGTAACTTTGATCTGTTTCCTTTACTCACTTCGTTATGATGTCTGTCTAAGCACTTGCTTTTTTTTGATCTATTTTGTGTTTGCCTATCTTGCATTTTAAAACGGCTGTTGACCCTTTTGATAATATCGGTATCATTCCCGTCGAAACCTTCTGTTAGTGGTATAACATCTTTTGTCCGAGTTACAGCCTTTGTTGACTTCACTGATCTTTCTATGTTAGAACCCAGTTGTTGTAAAAAGGTTGAGCTTGTATATTTCTCTTGCTGATTATATAGAGACGAAAGATGCGTTCCATCTAAAAGAAAATCAACAGTGTGTGTGTTAGATATTTTTCATGACAAATTATTTTAAACTTTTTTCTATATATCTCATTAAAACTAAACCAACTACAGTGAGGCAGTGAGGGTTTCAAATGAATCATAGACTCTAAGGGATAAACATTAATCAAACGATATATCCTAACTAGTTTGAAGTAAACAAGCCTTATTTCTAGACTAAAATAATGTCTGTATCAGTCAGTTGTTATACCAAACTTATTAATTAGTATAGAATCATATTCAAAATAGTGTGTTCCTGGCCATTGATTGACGACCTAAATTATCCCATTGACTGGGACAGATTAGGTAAACGTTTGTCTGTAACGACCATTGCTCACTTCTTACTTATTATAGAATTTAAACTGTGGGGTCACCAAAGGTTCTTAACGCCTTTAATAATAAAATAATTCGAAAAAATATTCAGGAATAACTTTTATGTTTTGATTTATATTATTGATATAAATCAACACATCGTATTATTCCGGGGTCGTTTTTCGAATTGCTTTATTTAGGTGTTGAGGAGCTTTGGTGACCCCACAGATTCAGTGTATTTAACAAGTACATAGTGAGCAGTAATTGTTACCGACAAACGTTCACCTAATCTGTCCCAGTCAATGGGATAATTTAGGTCGTCAATCAATGGCCAGAACCACACTGTTTTGAATATGATTCTATCACTTTAAATTTTAGGAAAAGAACATGCAAGTAAATTAGATATTTCACAAATCAATCAGTAAAACAGATTTGTGCAATTCGATTACAAATTTTATCAGTTGTTGTGTGATTATAAAAACAATGCAAGTATAAACGCAATTATCAAATAAAGATATATACCGTTACTTTTATCTTTAAACGCGTCAAATTCCTCATCAGATATTGGAGCATGATGACTAGTTCGTAGGTTATTCGCCCATGACATGTAATTATCTCTGTCTGAAGATATTAGATCCGAACTAGCATCATAGCACAACATTGCCTGTTCGCTACCAAAAAGCTTCTTTAAGGTTTCTCGGCGTCGACGGCGAAACTTGGGTTGTGAATCGGGTCTTTCCGGAGCGATGGAGTCTTCCTCGTCATTGGCTTCTTCTTCCGAGCTGTCGTCAGGTGATACCAATTCTTGCTGCTTTCCATCTCGACCCTGTTTGCTCTTCTTCTTTCGCCTTCTTTTCCATCTGTTGTACCGTTTATCGGTATTTGGTTCAAAGTAAAAGTCCTTTCTTGCAGAAATGTCTGTAAACAAATAAAAACTATTTGAAATTAAACTCAAGCTACCGAAAAGTCGTTTTCACAAAAGGTATAATATTAAATATCCGCTTTTATGTAGAAACCTTATCGGTATTTGGTAAAACGTTTAGGAATTTGTAATCCTCAATGTTCTTCAAATTTGTTTTTTATTTGGCCTTTTTTTTACCTTTTTCTTATTCGAGCGTCACTGATGAATGTTTTGTAGACGAAACGTCTGTCTAGTGCAAATACAAAATTTCAATCTTGGTTTCTATGATGAGTATCTTCATTGCTATACAAGTTAAGAGTCTTTCAATTTTTGTTTTATTAATATCCTTACCTGGCAAAAATCCCCTATGAGATATATGTCTTAATCCCTGGGCACACTCGCGCATGATGTCTTGTAACATCTCTCTGAGAAAAAAAAGTATAAATCACTATAACATTTCCATTCAACAATACTAATGACATTGACACAGTTATACAAAAACTTATATGAATAGGTCACTTTTAATATCAATGAACAGCTGTAATGGATAGAATGGGCGATACCTGGGGTTGAAGTCAGTAAAACTTTGCTCAGTGCTTGAAGCACAAAAATCATGTTCGAAACATGAAATAAAACATTTTGATTGTTTGATTTTCGAGTACGAGTACAAAAAACTGACTCGAAAGTTTTATGACCGCAAGGCCAGAAATAAAGTCAATAAGTACACCACATCTTCCTATATCTATCTACTTAGATATAATAGACGTAGTTTCAAGAAATTTGCAGGGTGCTGTGCTAAATAAGGTGATAGAGGATTAATATTGTAAGAGGATTTACATATGCTATGCCTGTTGCCCTAATCCAATTCAATTTATTTGAATAAAATATTGTTTAAACTAATATTGTAAATGTCTTGCTAAGAGCTATAGAGGATATTAGTTTTATCAAATGAGATAGAATATGTATCATTTTTATTTAGTGTTGATGCACCAAAACAATAACAAAGCTAAGACTGAAATATCAGTTTGAAAGTCCCCGATTAAATATGTACGTATGGAGATAAAAGTAAAGTAAAAACGCTAACCTTGATTCCATGCCATTTACTCTTCCTATGAACTCGTCTTTTGAATATACTGCATTTGTCAAAGTTTGTTTGACACTTTCTGTTTTGAAAATTTCGGCCTCTATTATAATGTCATTGTCCTTTGATGACGAATTACTTGGAAGATTATGTATGCTAACAGAAATACTAGGATCTTCTAAATGTATTCCAATCTGCATTTCCGTGTTTGAATTATATGGAGTACCTAAATCGGCAAGTGGTGGTGTTTCTGTTAATTCAATTTGCGATAAATCAGGTGATGGTGGTGCTTCTGCTTCTTCACATGGCTCTAAACCAGGAGATGGTGTTGCTTCTGTTACTTCACTTTGTATTAGATCACTGGTTGACATCGATGAGGCTTTCTCTCTCGAAATGACAGGTAAATGTGAGCACTTTTCACATGGTTTGTAATTCGGCCGGTCGCTCGAAGGGAAAGCTAAATGCGAGTACTTTTCACATGGTTGGTGATTTAGACGCTCCCACGTAGGGACAGGTGAATGTGAGTCGTTTTCACGTGGATGGATGTTTGGTCGCGCCAGCAAAGTGATAGGTGAATGTAAGTACTTTTCGCATGATTGGTGGTTTGGCCAAAGTAGATTTATTATCCCATCAACAGCACGTCTCTCTGTATCTTTTTCTTTCCTTTCTCCAGAGTTTTGGTGAATTTCATTAGTTTCATTGGTAGAAACTTTAAATTGCTGGCTTGTTGTTTCTTCGTTTATAATTTCTAAGGACAAAAAATTATATAATGTATATATTGCATTACAAATATCAGATTTGTATACTGACGAAGCACATCTTGTAAAGATGTTACAAGAGTTATCAAAGGTACCAGGATTATACTTTGATACGGCTGACGCGCGTTTCGTCTACAGAAGACTCATCAGTGACGCTCAGATCAAAATAGTTTTAAAGCATTTAAAATAGGCAATCATATCATTATTAAACTTTTACCAATATTGTCTAATGTATAGTTCTTTTTGAGTTCTATAAACCTATAAGACTTCAAAGACAGATGCTGACAACAGTTTCTGTGCAATAGTTTTTGAACCGTTCAACCGCATTTAAATATGATGTTGAAAATGACAAAATGGAAATCAAGTTTGATATTGACGATTTTCACTTTAACCGTCTAGGAGTCGATTTTGTTTTGATATGATGTTGAAGATGACAAATGGAAATCAAGTTTGATATTGACGATTTTCAATTTAACCGTCAAGGGGTTGATTTTGTTTTGACATGATGTTGAAGATGAAAAATGGAAATCAAGTTTGATATTGACGATTTTCATTTAAACGACAAGGGGTTGATTTTGTTTTGACATGATGTTGAAGATGACAAATGAAAGTCAAGTTTGATATTGACGATTTTCACTTTAACCGTCAAGGGGTTGATTTTGTTTTGACATGATTTTGAAGATGACAAATGGAAATCAAGTTTGATATTGACGATTTTCACTTTTACCGTTCAGGAGTGGATTTTGAAATAGCACTTTGTGTCTTTTTATGATAATGGTTCTAGTAAGTGTCTGGAAAATAGCACTAATGGCAGTTGTTATCAAATAGTCCGTTTTTGTTTCACTTCAGTTTTTTTCTGTTGTTTATTGTTTTTTCTTTTAGTTGATGTGTTTCCTTCGGTTTTATTTTGTAACCCTAATGTGTTTTCTCTCTATCGATTTATGACTTTTCAGCGGTATACTACTGTTGCCTTTGTTTATGTGGTTTCAGTATTTGTTTCTGATGGCAAAATGAGGTTAAATTTATATAGTCCTTGAAATATTGGAAAATACACAAAGAACGTAGCAGGTCCATCAAGCATAAAAGGGCTTTAAATTGAACACATTTTTCTCTGAATTTGACAGCTTACGTTGGGTTATTTCGCTGTGTATCTCTTTCTTTAAAGCATACAAAGATTTGACAATTAATTTTTTTAAAGATAAACACATAGCTTATGATAAGTATGTGTATGTTAATTTTAATGTCTACCTGAATATAGAAGATACCTGTTTTGTTAGAACTGTGTTATACCTGTTTTGTTAGAACTGTGTTATACCTGTTTTGTTAGAACTGTGTTATACCTGTTTTGTTAGAACTGTGAAATATCTGTTTGGATATAATGCAAGTTGAACTTGAAAGTTCTTCATTTTCATCGGACCTCATTTTATTATGATTATTATGTAGATATCTCGGGCTGAGCCTTGATCTTTGATTGCCTTTGTGACGTTCTAATACAGCTTTAGATATCACTTTTTCATTGGCTATATGATGTGGTAATTCTGGTAAAGTAAACATATCATCTTTTAGAAAACTGTCTTTTAGAGGTTGGTCAACAATCAGTTCTTCACAAGTTTCCAAGCTCTTGTCTGGGTGTAATGGTTTTATGTTGTTATATGGCAGGGTTTCTGCATACGTTGCTGGCTGGCGGAAATAAGACTGGAATGGACTTTCCGATTCCAACATCAACGTGTCGTGGCTTGTCATTCTCCCCTCACATTTGACACAGCAATACGACGTTTTCTTTAATAATCCGGGTTTGAAATCTTTCAACTACAAAGTCAAACAACTCATGCATTTTGTGGTGAGGCTAGTTCATGGCCACCAATGAAGCGAGGTTAATTTGTACGTAAATATTTTTTAAATAAGAATGCTTGAAGACTGAAGTGAATGCTTTTCACATTGCCGATGATAAAAGAAATATTTCTTGAAAAATTTGCAAATGTCAATTTGGACCCTTGTTATGAATTCTAAACTGAACTTCTACGAAAAGTAGTATTTTGCTAACATATGCTTGATAACAGAATGAAATGTATGACGTAAGCATAAGTTGACGAAGTTTCTATAGAATGGAGTTTCTTAGTTTAACGCTAGCTTATCACTCGAAGCGAATTTTTAGAACAACATATATATAGACTTCACATTCTACCTGTATCTACACTTTATTACTGCATGCACTTATACTGCATAATTAGCAATGCAATCAAGACTATTTTTCTATCATCATTTTAACTGCCCTTAATGGGCTTATCCAATCCTAGTGAGGAAACAGTGAAATAGATATTTAAAAATAAGAGGAAAATACGCAAACAAGACAAATTATTAAAAACAGAAGACCACGATGAACGGTAAGGCGTCTAAAGTTAAAACAATAATATACTGAGTTCAAACGAAATTCGAATTCGATTCGCATTAACTAATTCGAATTAGTTTAATTCACTTAAAACGTTAAACATCCTAATTGAAATGTGTGTCAAATTCGTTAAAGTTACTGTCCTAACGACGTTAACCTTTGATTCGTATCAACAGGTTAATAATGCAACTTGGATAGTTCGAATAAGCCAATTCGACTTCAAGTAAAAAAAAAAGGAACAGAGTTCGAACGCAATTAAAGAATTCGATTCGCATTTCGTGTGAACGATGTATAAAATTGATTTCAAAATGATACCAGCAAGGCGCCCCAGAAGATTTATATTGAAGTTTTGTTTTAGCTTATATGATAAAAATATTCATTATGTTTCGATATTTTTTATTTTGTAATATAAATTAAAACTTTATCTTGTGAGAGGAGGCCTCGGTATGAGAGTGGTCTTAACATTTTTCAACATCAACCTTAATTGATCAGGATTTTCCGTTCATGTTTCATGCAGAAGGTCAGTGGTTCTCTCCGACTTCCCTTCCAATAAAAACTTATTGCCGCGATATAGCCAATATCACTGAAAGTGGCTTTAAACACCAACAATTCATGATATTCTACATGATTCTTATTTTTCTTTTAAATGTAAATCAAGCATGCAAGATTTTGAAATTCTCTGTGACATTTCTGATTTGTGTTTTTAATCTTTTGTCAACGATCTTTGAATCTATGTTTTAGCTGGAACACAGATTACATTGAAAAAAATTACCTCAGATTTAGATCTGAAATCAGGACATGACATTTTTTTACCATCCAACTTTAAATAAGATGCTTCTGGATTGGGAGATGACGGTGGGTTATCGGGAGACGATCTTCCACCGCATTTACTGCATTCACTACAAGTTGTACTGCTATATGATTGGCTGATGTAATACTGTCGCCTATGTGTTAGTGGCGTACTTGGCTGCAATTAAGATCAACAAAGAATGTAGAAATTCAATTACTGTAATTCATTTTTAAAAGTTAATACCAACAAAATGTTTTCCTTTTTTTAATTGTTTACATTTTGATATGTCGGCCCTTTATTGCTAACTGTTTAAAGTATGACTCGTAGATGACCATTATCCCCGTAAGCAAATGTCCCTGCATGTGCAAGTAGAATTTTTTTTTTTTTTTTTTTTTCGCATACAGTGTTCTTAGTTGTGTTCAAACAGTATGGTTAAGCAAATGCAAGCAAAGCAACTCGTATCACTTTCAGGGATGCAAGTCGATCAACTGTAAACACTCAAAGACAAAAGTTAGAAAACTTACGGTCAAATATGTACACAATTTGCATAAGGGCCAATAACTTGTCTGATGTCAACTTTTCCTGAAGAAGTGCAAATCCATGTTTAATATTGATATATCCGATTCATAGCGTTCAATAATCATAATGTCTATGATGGTGTTTTTTTATACTTTTAGGCGTACATATCAGTTAGATTGTGTACAAATGACCCAATGAACTCGTAAGAAGGATCGGTTGACGAATATATATATGTATCTAGACGTTTTATAAGCATGTAAGATTTTGAATTTCTCTGTGACATTTCTGATTTGTGTTTTTAATTTTTTGTCAACGATCTTTAAATCTATGTTTTAGCTGGAACACAGATAACATTGAAAATAATTACCTCAGATTTAGATCAACCTCAACGTTTTATAATATATACATTTTTTACAATTTCTTATGTAATTGCATTTTTAAAATATTACCAGACGAAACTGCAGATTGGATAGAGCATCCAGTTTTTCTCCATTGACACTCAGTGGTCCTGTTTGTATCTCATCTTTGGCGCACGCAGGATCATAAAACGTGTGCTGATAATACTGGGTAGTTGATGGTCTTTGTGGTAGAAGATCAATCTTAACATAAACAAAATGAATATTATGTTTTAAGGTGTGTTTTGTGTTTTTATGTTCATGAATTTAATTGGTACAATGCAATTTCTTTTTCCATTCTCTTTGCAACAAATAAATGTATCAACCACTCAGTGGCGGCATATCTCTTCTGGTATTTGTATACCTAATATTTATCATTGATGAACTAGGAGTAAGAAATAGGAATATAAAAAAAACTAGTGGTTATAAAACTCATATTACTTTAAGAAATAGGTAGATCAGACTAGTTTCCACTGAATTTCTGTCAATCTTAGACTCAAAATTAGAAAAAGGTTAAAACCTGGAATGTGTATATAGAAAAGTCGCAACAATACAAATTATAGATTGTGCAAATTATCAAAAAAAAAGAAAAAGTTGTTTTAGCGCTTTACATCGTTGTTGAAGACAGTTTTGTTCTGAACTGAGAACAAGCAATATGTGGTTGATTGTAATTGGGTTTTTTTCTTCTTCTAAGTGTTTCATTTTAAACTTTTGGTTTCAACAGTACCTAATGGTAACAAATTACGCACTAGATTAAAGTTGTTCACATCATTCGAATGAGATACAATACCACGGTGTATTAAAATGCATTCTTCTCTTTATATATTGCATGTACCTCTCTCGGTTTTCTCCGTATTGCTGTTCGACTTTTAAGTGTGTGTGTCAGCTCTGTATTTAAAAGGGATAGCCCTTGTATTTCGTTGACAGTACAGCTACCTTCCCTGCTTCTGTTGGCCGCTGTCAAACTTCCTATCTTAAAGGGGAAGTAAAAACAAATAAATGACTGGGGCTCTATAAAAATCAGAGACTGGTCATCTGGTACGTCGACGTTAAAGTTTTATACATTTTTGTTTTGCGCGTCTTATTATTGTTATTTACTTATCTATTTGTATATTCGTTTGTTTTGTGTTTTTTGTCAGCTAGCCGTTATTGTTGTTTGTTTTATAACTTTGTATTACTCATTGGTGGATAGTGGATCTTAGTGGTAGTAAGCTGCGTCATAGTACCCGATGCCACGGCGAGAACAAAATGCAGTGTCAAACTACCAAGATTAAAGTCAAGTAAAAATTCCACGTAAAAGATAAAGTTGTTAAAATCTTTGTTACTTTTCACACATAAATAGTAAACAGTTGTCTAATGTTAGTTTTTTCATATGTTCAACACGTATAAATGAATTACTTATTTCGCGATTTCCCCTGATAGCATGAATCATCATTGAAGAGCATTTATACAATCGAATGTAAGTTGGCTTCGTTAATATCTTTCTAAATAGTCTTTGAATAAGACATTCATATCTACCTTAGCAACTTTTGTCTTGTCTAACCCTTTAGTTGGAGTTGATGGTGAATGGCGGGATCCTTTGTCTGGATTGTATTCTATTAAGGATACGGTTGTCATTATAACACGGGTAGATCCTTCTCACTCCATTTTCGAGATACGCCGATATCGAATGGTAACGTAACGTCATAATAGCTTAGTTGTTAGCGCCTGTGTCATTGGTCTCTTGTGGAGAGTTGTCTCATTGGCAATTGTACCACCTCTTCTTATATCTTTATAAATTAGTTGGGTGTTGGTAGATGCAATAGTGCTGATTTACAACTGATGTTATCAAATCAGATTCTTCCGAATGGGAAAGACATATGTTAAAGAGTTAGGGATTTCGTTATCACATATTATCACAAATATATAAGCAATTGGTATGCTAGCCAAAATAAAGCTTCTGATGGAAAACTGTTTAATTATGTGAAATTTAAGCACAATTTTGGTTATGAAAATTATCTTTCTTTAATTAAGGACTCTGATTTAAGAAGATCTATATGCAAATTACGTATTTCTGCTCATAAGCTTCAAATTGAAGTTGGACGTTTTTCAAATATTCCACGAAATGAAAGAATTTGCAAAAAATGCTCCTCTGGCTGTGTTGAAGATGAAATCCATTTTTTAACTAACTGTGAAAATTTTAAATCAGATAGAGATGCGCTCTTTGACTTTGTTTGTCAAAGAATTCCAAATTTTTCTATACTTGATAATCAGCATAAATTTATTTATTTGTTAAACTGTGAAGACAATCAGGTCCTTAATGCTGTTGGTAAATTTATTAAAGTGAATATGTGTTAGTAATTGTATTGTTACTGTATGTAAAAAATGTTTGTATCTATATATCTATCAAGTTAATATTCTTTTTCCTCTGTATGCCCCTTGTGGGCCCTTAATTGGAAATAAAATATGTTCTGTTCTGTTCTGTTCTATTACTAAGAACTTTTACCCTATTCTTTGTATTCAAAGATTTGGTTTAACCTGCAGAATTCAAACCAGATATTACATCCTAAGTTTGACAGTTGTGTTGTTTAAAACCCTATCAACTATTTTCCGTGTAAACTCAATGCGCCTCTGCATAAACCAATTATTAAAGAATATCAAGTTATCACCGCTAGGATGAAATTTGAAAAAAGGCAGGACAGGATTATGAGTTAAAAAAAAAGGCAGGATGAGGAACTTGGCAAAAAAAAAGGCATGACAACAATTGTTTTATGAACCGCTCAACACAAATGGATGGAACAAGCACACAGTCATATTTCCATGACTACATGATACAGTCTAATACTGATCATTGATACCAAAAAACTTATACCAGAACACTAAAAGAGTTTTTGTAGATATGATTTTGGCATACGGAGAAAAATACAAATATAATAATAAACAATAGGTTTGTTTGCCCAAACGCTACCTACCCAGAAAAAGCTGCCTACTCAAATTCTTTTATTGTCCTGATTTGAAGAAGGTTTTTTTTAATCAAATAGGCATGAAGACTAATAAACAACTGATACTTCAAATTTTTTTTTGAAAAAAAGAAAAAGAAAATGACTACCTACCTACCCACTGTCTCAACCTTTGTGTAGGGTTTGGGCAAACCAAAATATTTTTAATTGTCGCCTTAAACCATTCGGGTGCTGGGCAACTGAAACGTCAGGGGAGATAATTCAAAGAAAGGTACTTTTACAATAGAATGTGTTAGGAATTTACCTTTTTACAATGTAGCAAGAAAATGGGTCCGGTGACCCCATTTTTTTCCTTTTCTTATCTGAAAGCATACTATTAAAGCTATCTTTTAATAATCAGTTATGTCAAATTCTATTGTGTAGTTTTCGTTTTTATGACAGAAAATTGGGTTTTCCATGATGATACTCTATACAAAATCTGTCAATTTTGAACAACACTTAGCGTGAAAATAAGCCGTGACCCATTTTTTTATTATTGTTTTTTCAAAAAAGCATGATATAAACTACATTTTGACGAATTATTAAAAAAATCAATGGATTATAATTTAGACACCCTATACACAGGCACTTGTCTCAGAAAAAAATTTCCTATATACCTTATTATAACACGTGTTATAATAAGGTATATAGGGGAAAAAATTTCTGAGACAAGTGCCTGTGACCCTATACCTACTATTAGGCTGATAAATTTTATAAGATAAACTTTTATCATCTGGTCCAAAAAAAGTATTTGCCAAATAACATATAACCTGTACAAAACCCATGTACAAAATTTTTTAATTTGTTCACAACATCAAATATATACATCTAGATCCATGATCAGTACACGTCTGTACTGTAGTAGTAGTCTAAATGTATCCACATATTTTATCACTTGTTCCTTTAACCAAAAAAATCAATATCACAATTTTGTTTTTCCAATAATAATATAGGTGTATTGATCACTAGAAGTAAACTTTGTTGCTAGTGTATATTTTATGATAACATGGAAGGGGCGAAATGGTGTGGGACGAATGACGACTAAACAAATTTACATTTTTAGTTATGTCCCTTTGTCTTCGTTCTTATCAAAGAAAACATATTTAGACCAAAAATGCTTTCCTGACAACAACAAAGTATTTTTTTTACAAATTAATCGACATAAAAAGCATATTATAAAAGAAGATGTGTACCCAAACTTGTCAGAAATGTTGAAAATCATTCAAATAGTTAAAATTGTACAGAAAATATGTCTGATTTTGGATCATGTGCATGCATAGTCTGTTTAACATAAAACATTAATTTGTTGATAAAATCATAAATAATTAAAATATTGAGAAACATTTCAGAAATATGTTGACATTAAATACAAAATTGTATATTGAGATTTGTTAAAGAAATAAAGTCATAAGGATACACCAGACTGCACCGTATAACAGTTTGGTTTTAATTTTAAATTCATTTTATATTAACATACACCTTATCGCTATTAGCCTAGTCGGCTGGCTGACCTGGCCTCTTGACCTTTTGACGCATACAACAATCACTTATCCATTGTGGCGTCAGATATTTTGTTTTATGACGTCAAAATTTTACGGGAACCTGTGTGATATCCAGTAGTGGTGTACAAATAGCGATAAGGAATATTCCATACATATCACAGGCACTTGTCTCAGAATTTTTTTTTACCTATATACCTTAATATAACATTAAGGTATCAGAAAAAAAAATTACCTATATGGGACAATACCCCTAATGCGCCTTGAAATGAGGAACACAAAAGTCACGTGTAAACAAAAAATCTCTGTGTAGTGATATTTGACACATTTCTATGATAAACAAATAACTGAGCTGAACCATTAGTGTTAATTTAGAAAATAAGGGAACACAGAATAAATGTGTAAAAACCATGGAGCTATGAAATGTGTTCAAAGTATAAAAATTTCAAAGAACTTATTGTGTTAAAATTGGGATTTTTTACCATGAGGAGCGACATCGCAAAAGGATACTCGAGGTTTGCTAAATTACGGAAAAATGAATCACACTTCGTACCCCGAAAATTTAACCACATATGTAAAAATGTCTCAGCTTCGAAACAAGCCATCATACATATACAAGTTTACGATATGGGCTGAGCAACAGAAGAAAACGTTACCATTACGGCCTATGGAATAACAATTGCGCATATTGCCCCATATACCTTAATATAACATTAAGGTATATAGGTAATTTTGTTTTTTTCTGAGACAAGTGCCTGTGATACATATAAATTATCTTTATAGATTGGTAATGGAACAGTACACAATATTGGGAAGGATAGGAGAAGGCGCTCATGGCATTGTTCTTAAAGCAAAACATATAGAGGTTTGTTAATGCATGGTTTTATGTTACATACTGTTCATCATTCTTTCAGGGGGAATAAAAATCTTAAGATTTTTTAGCCCTCTGCTGTCCCTAAATAATGTGCATTTCAAACACATTTTCAATTTTTGCAATATAAAATTCACATTTAATATAGAAATAAGAAGATGATGTGGTATAATTGCCAATGAGACAACTCTCCACCAGAGACCAAAGTATAAGTCACTAAACCATACAGATTAATACCCTCTTAGAATTAAAAAGAAATCAATATGCTAAGTTAAATATTATAAGAAAGTTCATCAAATGATTTTTAACTTTCCTTAAGGACAAACCAAAAATTCTAACATGGTGTCCTTCAAACGCTTTGAGTACACACCCTTGGTAAAATTTGAATATATTGCATGGGCTGTTCCGATCGTACTCCCACGTCATATGCTTTTTTATGAATGAGTTTGAGACGTCATAAAACAATGACGTTAGAATATGAGCATTTTACGGGGAAATACACGCTTGTCTTACCGAAAATCATCACAACATGGAAACGTAAACAAACAATGCTAAAATTTGTTATAAGCCATATTTGTTTAAACATTTAAGACATATAAGTAAATTATCATTTAAATCAATTCAAAACTATCTATATACGTTATTTTAAATAGTTTAAGCATGTCACTAATTCAGTTTGCTCAGTTCTTTTACGCCAATTTAATAGTGTGTTTATTTCTGGATATGGCAAATATTTGCCTCCACCTAGAGCGCTTCGTTGCAAAAGAATTGCCGTATTTGACCTATTAGAATCAAAATAATTCATGGGGGCTTGAATATATCTAGATTTAACCACGGGTTGTCCCTTTGACAATAACATAAAACTAGAAAGATATGCATTAAAAATATTTTTGTGAAAAAAATAACATTTGTGTAGGCATTTAGTTATTTAAACTTTTTAAAATTTTAGTGATGATTATTGAATTTGGGTGATACATATTGTTATATTAGGTATACATGTACATGTATATTTTATAGAGTGGTGAAGTCGTTGCCTTGAAAAAAGTTCCACTCAGAAAACTTGAAGATGGTATTCCAAATACAGCACTCAGGTACTTATGTGTATTTCACTTTAGAACAGAATACATGTTTAAATGTTTCCTTTAATCAGACTGAAAATAATTAGAGAAAAGCAGAAAACCTCATTTTGATGTCTTCATTTTTCATTATGATAGACTTGATAACAATAAATATTAAACTAATTTAGATATTTTAATACATGTACCCAGGGTTTCCCCTGGGTCAATTATTTTTTTCGCCACCTCTTTCGCCAAAACAATATATTTTCGCCACTTTATTATTTTTCTCGCCAAGTAACACTATATGCTTGAAACGCGTGTGTAACTGAAACAACTTTGAAGTACCCACTCAAATTAATGATCTATATGAAAGTTAAATGATAAAGTTATAAATCAGAGACCTTTCTTGCTTTTGAACATTTTTCGTCATAACAACAATTTTCTTTTCTGGACTATCATTAAAAAAAGGAGAGGAAGCTTAAAAATTTTGCTTCAAACATGTGCTTCGCAAAGTGGTTAATCAATCCCTTTTGTGACATGTGACAGAAGCCATTTAACCATATCATTTTGTCATATACAATCAACACCTTTATTAATTAGTCCTTTGACGTCGATAGCTATGAATGCAATCAGCTGATTATTGATTTTCTGTCCGAATTTTTTTTTTTTGAATTTTTATTATTTATAACTTCCAATTTACAACATAATATACACAAATATAATAGCAATATATAATATATAAATCTATAGATATTATCTAATCAAAACAACTGTCTATTAGGAAGCAATTTTTTTTTAAAATACAAATATAAGATAAAGAGTAAAGCAGTTTGAACACCGGAGAGAGAGAGGGAGAGAGAGAGAGAGAGAGAGAGAGAGAGAGAGAGAGAGAGAGAGAGAGAGAGAGAGAGAGAGAGAGAGAGAGAGAGAGAGAGAGAGAGAGAGTGAGAGAGAGAGAGAGAGAGAGAGAGAGAGAGAGAGAGGTGTTAGAGGAGAATGAGAGAAGTGTGAGAGGAGAATGAGAGAGGTGTGAGAGAGGTGTGAGAGGAAAGGAGAGTGAGAAAGGAGAGAGAGATGTGTGAGAGGAGAATGAGAGAGGCGTGAGAGGAAAGGAGAGAGAGAGAAAGAGAAAGAGAGAGAGAGAGAGAGAGAGAGAAAGAGAAAGAGAGTGAGAGAGAAGAGTGTGATGAGTTTTCAATATAATTCATCTAGAAATTAAATTCTATTTTAGTATAGTAAATACAGCATTTTCATTTATAACATGTATAATATTGAATGTAAAGTATATACATTTTTGTATTTAACTAAGTATTATATCAAAAACATTCCATTCTCTGAGAAACTGATGTTCACATTTGTTTTTCATAGCAATATTTTTGTCCATTGCATACACATATTTCATCTTTTCTTTTACTGAGTTTAATGTAAGATTTTTTTTAAAACATCTAGAATTATAAATATATTGCTTTATGGTAAGAAAAATAGTATTTTCTGCATTGCCTTTTGATATTTTTGCAGAGTTACCAAACAAAAAAACTTCTTGTGTAAAAAGTACACTAATTCCATTGGTCAGAAACCAATTTTCAATCTGTTCTAATAATAATTGTGTATGTTCACATTCCCAAAATAAATGTTCTAATGTTTCAATTTCTCTATTACAAAAAGTACAATTTGGATTATCATAAATCTTAATTTTATGAAGAAATTTGTTTGTAGCTAAGATTCGATGATTGAATCTATACTGTAGCCACTGTAACTTAGTATTATTTGTGACAACAAATGGCAGTTTATAAATTTTTTCCCAATGATTTTGATCAAAGCCAAAAATTTCAGTCCATTTTAACTGACTAGTGGGAACACTTCCATTTTTATTTAAACAATATACATATCTTTAGATCCTTTTGAACTTTTAACTAGCCTTTTAATAGCAGATGGAATTAAAGGTAGTTCTAATTTGTGATTTTTTCCCACAAATGATTTTGATGCTTGATGTATAGCAGATATAATACTATTATATCTTATGAAATTCACATTTATCTGATACATTTCTTCTATTTTTTTATGAGAGAAAAAGGTCCCATCTTCATTTACAATATCATTTATAAATCTTATACCATTTTCAAACCAATCTTTATAAAAAATAGGTTTATTTGCTACCTTTATATTATTGTTAAGCCAGATTGGACTAGCAAGAAAGCATTCCCAACTGTCATATTCTTCTTTTTCTCTAAGAAGTTGCCATGCTTTCAGAACATCTTGCCAAAATTTATTTTTGATATGTTGTTGTAATTTTTGGATATAAACACTTCCACAACCATAAAATTTTTCAAGTTCTACATGAACGTTTGACAAAAAAACATTCTGCCATTTGTTGTCTGTTTTAAATAATCTCCTTATCCATGTACACTTCAGTGCTAAAATAAATGCACTAAGATTTATCATTTTGAGTCCACCATCTTCAATATCATTTTGTAAAACATCTCTTTTAATTCTATCAATTGGTGAACTCCATATAAAATTGTACATAAGTTGAATAACATTTTTTAAAATATCATCATTTGGATTTGGTAAGGATATAAACAAATGATTTAAAATAGGCAATAGCAATGTCTTTACTACAGTAATTCTACCAATAACAGTAAGATTTCGTTTTGACCATTGTCTTATTACACATTTAATTTGTACAATTTTTTCATCATAATTAATTTTTACAATTCTATCAAGATTAACATCAAAGCTTATACCTAATACCTTAAAACATGTTTCTCCCCATGTAAGGTTTCTATTTTGGCATAATACCTCATTACTATACTTTTTATTTCCTATCCAAATAACTTGTGTTTTAGAAAAATTAATGTTTAAACCAGATATATTTCCAAACCAATCTAATTCATTTAATGCTTCATTCAAAGATTCTTCTTTACCATCTAAAATAAGAGATGTGTCATCAGCAAATTGTGAAAGTTTGTGCTCAACTTGCGTAATTGTAATACCATTTATTTTATCATTATTTCTTATTTTTAGTGCTAATATCTCAGCACAGAGAATAAAAATATAAGGCGACAAGGGATCACCTTGTCTACAGCCTCGTTCTATAGAAAAAAATTCTGATAGATGTCCTCCCTGGTTAACAGCTGATTTGATATTGTTATAAAAAACTTTAACCCAATTAATTATTGATTCTCCAAAATTGAACAACTTCAAGACACTAGTTAAAAATTCCCAAGAAATCGAATCGAATGCCTTTTCGAAATCAATGAGCAGCAAAAGTCCTGGTATATCTTTTTCCTCTGTAAATTGCATGATATCATAAATTAAACGAAGATTTTCTCCAATATATCTTCCACTAATAAATCCAGTTTGGTTGAAATCTATCAGTTTATCTAAAACTGTTTTAAAGCGTTTTGCTATAACTCCAGAGCCAATTTTATAAACTGTATTTAATAAAGATATAGGTCGCCAATTTTTTAAGAAATGTCTAGGCTTATTTCCTTTCGGCAGGCATGTAATGATTCCTTGTTTTTGCGTAACAGATAGTTCACCAATCTCAGTACTGTAGTTCAAGGAGTCGACAACAAAAAATTTCAAATCTTTCCAAAAAAATTTAAAGAACTCTGTGGAGAAACCATCAGATCCTGGTGTTTTATTATTTTTCATATTTTTCAATATCAAACCAGCTTCTTCAATTGTTATTTCTCCTTCAAGATTTTTTTTCTCATCATCAGTTAGTTTTTTAAATTTTATATCTTTTAATCCTTCTTTAAGTTTACTGAATTTATCTCCCTTTGACTTGTCTTTATTCTTGTATAAATTTTCATAAAAAGATTTTACTTCTTTTAAAATATCTTTTTGTTTTGAAATTACATCTCCATTTTCTTTTTCTACTTTTGGTATTATCTTATTTGTAAAATTTTTTGATTCTAGCCCACAAAAATAGCTAGTAGGTTTTTCACCCTCTTCTACCCATTGTATTCTTGATCGAATTATCTTCCCTTTAATTTTTTCTTTTCTTATATTTTCTAATTCACATTTTTTATTTTCCAAAATCTGTATTGAACCTTCATCTACCTTTTCTTCCAAAATAAAAATTTCATTTCTAAGATCTTTCTCTTGTTTTTCTTTTACCTTTTTCTTATAACTTGAATAAGATATAGTTTTACCTCTAATTTCCATCAACATTGTCTCAAGAAATAAGTGACTGTTAATATTAAAATGGAGATCTTCATTATTTATGTCTTCAATTCTATCTATATCATAATCTGGTGTTACATATTGTTTTTTAACTTCAACTATTTTTTCTTTAACAATCTTTATATATTCTGAATCATACAATAATGAATTATTAAATTTCCACAATCCTCTACCTCGCTCAAAAGGATTAAATTCTAGATTTAATACAACCATAGAATGATCAGAGCGATAGCTGGGCTCAATATTACAGTTTTTTAAACAGCATAGTAAATCTTCAGATAAAAGAAAAAAATCAAGCCTGGCTTGTTTAAAGGGGGTTCTTTTTCTCCATGTGAAACGCTTCAAATCTGGGTAAAATTCACGGAAAGGGTCAATGAGACACCTTTCCTGAATGATTTCTAAAACTTTCTCCCGAGCATTCTGGTTATTAACATGTAAATAGTTAAAATAGTCAATATCAGGGTTGAGAACCAGATTAAAATCACCACAAATCATATAGCTATCATTACCAAAATCATCTATAATTGACATAATTCTATCATAAAAAATTGGAGTATCTATATTTGGTCCATAAATAGTTACAAATGTAAAATGTAAAGTATCAACAACTAAGTCTAATACTAAATAATTACCACCAACATCTTTTTTTTCTTTTAGGACCTTAAACTCAAAGTTGTTATTAAACATAACTGCTACACCTCTTGAATTTGAGCTATAAGATGAAAAATAACTATCATATCCCCACATAGCTCTTATATTATTTTCATTTTCACATAAGAAATGAGTATCTTGTAAACAGTAAATATTATAATTCTTTTTTCTTAAATAGTTAAAGACATCTCTTCTTTTAACACTATCTCCTAAACCTTGGCAATTAACAGTTAATACCTTCAGGGCACACATGATATGATGTCAGTAAATACACTAGCACATAGCATGACCTTAAAAAAATCTAATAGTAATATCTGAGTATTCTCCATATGTGTAACAATACTAAAGAAAAACATTTCACCAACCTAAAGATGCATAAAAATGATAAACAGGATAACTCACCATAAACTAAATCAAAACAAAATGTAATGGAATGATATTGCAGAAATGCAATAATTAATAAAAAGAATGAAGGACTGGAAAGAAAAGAAAAGAGATAAAAACAAAAATTAAGCATCAAAATGGCATACATTTTTGATTGAATTAATGTAAAAAAATTTTTTTAGTTTTTTGCAGTATAATTGTTCTTTCAATTTTATATATCCTGTATAGGATTTATCAGTTATGACATAGTCAACTATTTTACAAAGTGGAGACAACTTTTATAGTATTAAGATTTGTCCCACGAAAATTAGAATAGCACTTTTAACATGTTTAAAAAATAAACCAAAGTTCTTCAAGACATAATGTACATGTAACAATGAAAGTCAAGTAGTAAGTTAACTACTTATTTCCTCTGTCCGAATCTTAACGAGTTCAAGGTGAATTCCGAGTAATGTCTGATCGGTAAAGTCAGAGAAACCCAAATAAAGTAAATAAACAAGATGGCTGAAAATAAATTGTAATACATATATCTTTCGCCAATGAGGAATTTCAATCGCCACAATTATTATTTTTTCGCAAATTGCGAAAATGGCGACCGCCAGCGGAAACCCTGCATGTACCGTCCTTGTATTGAAAATCTTTTGAAATCTTTAGCAGTAAATCCGACAGAAATTCAAGATGGATTTCTCAGGTTGAATTTGTTAAAAAATTATTAGCAAATTTACGAGCTTTATATTTAGAAGCAAGAATACTGCTGTTGAAATAAAAACCTCAAGTCTTTTTAACTTTAAACCCTTAAGGTTCTTAAGCAAATGTTTTTGATATGAGAACTTTGAATTTTAGTATTTAAGAAAAATAATTAAATAAACAATACATTTGTGTTTCTTAGATATCCCTGTATTTGATCAATCATCATTACTGTTTTTCTGACTCATTTCCTGAATATGTTTATATTTTTAGGGAAATTAAAGCTTTACAAGAAATAGAGGATAATCCATATGTAAGTAGATATTATAGAAAAATTCAAACAAACCATTTAGAGTTTAAAACTTTTAAAATTAGCTCACTTAGACCTTTGGTCCATGTTAGCTATTGGCATCTGGCATCATCTTTGTTGATATTTTTCAAATAATCTGTGTAGGGAAAATGTGTATGTTACTATAAATATGTTGATTTAAAACTAAATTATCATTGCCTCTGAAATTTATATATATTTGTTTCACAAGTACAGGTACACACTATCTACTTTGACAACTTTCAAAGGGAGATAATATGTAGGTAGCTCTGATTGTTACCTCTTTATGAGGGGTTTAAAGATGAGAAAGTAAACATGTTGAGCTATGTTCTGCATAAAAAAAGTTTGACATATTATGTCTTGAATAACACAAACACTTTTTTCCAGGTGGTAAAGTTACGTGAAGTTTTTCCTCATGGCAGTAGTTTGGTTTTAGTCTTTGAATATATGCTGTCAGATTTATCAGAAGTTGTAAGGAACTCAGAAAGACCAATCACAGAAGCACAGGTCAAATCATACATGTTGATGCTTTTAAAAGGAGTAGCTTTCTGCCATGAAAACAATATAATGCACAGAGTAAGTATTTCATATTTTATAAAAAAAAAAAAAAAAAAGTCCATTTAGGTTCTTCCTATTATCTTGTTGTTTCCACTGCCTTTCCAGTTAAGTAAAATTTAAGAAGAAATATTGTTAAATTAAGATTAAAAGAATCTTATTGATCTTATTATTGTATCCAAAATATAAGCACACACTTTAAAAAAATATTATTTAGTTGTTAAATTAGGATCTTTGTTACTATTTTACTTTCAAGTACTCAGTAATATAGAATTTAAATTTGGTGGTGCTGATCCCATTATAGGTAAGGTAAATAAAGTTTTGTTTAATATAGAAATTACTTGATTGACATTTTCATTGTCAGTAACAGCATTATACATCAAACTGACATATTGACCAAGCTGGTCAGATTCATATTACTGTAGTTGTTTTAACACAAAGATAACAATTTTTCAGGCTGAAAGAGCCCTATTGTTATCAATAAATCTTCCTAGACATTAATCTTTATCTGTTAATATAAGTTTATTTATAAGTCAGATTCCCATATACCAAAATATCTCTAAGGTACAAATTATGGAGGGTAGAGATGTTTTAAAGCTAGTCACTAAAAGATAAAAGTGAGAGTATGCATATGGTAAATCTCATTAATATAATTTCAGGACTTGAAACCAGCAAATCTATTGATAAGTTCAACAGGTCATCTAAAGATTGCAGACTTTGGTCTTGCCAGGGTGTTTCAGAATGAAGGAAATAGACAGTATAGCCACCAAGTAGCTACAAGGTTAATATTAAACACATGTAGTTTGGAGATTTTCCTTATTGATCTTCATTTAAATCTGTCGTTTGAAATGTCAAAGAATGATCCCAGATAATTAATGAACAGTTATTTTTAAACGGTAAATGCCAAAAAAAACAACCAAAGAACCTCCAAATATCCTGCAACCTGCACACATTTATTTGTCCAAGGGCAATAACTCCATGTTTTTTTTAACCTTTTTCATAAACATCCTATATGAAATATAGAAATGAGAGTACTTACAATACTATTTACCATCAAATTTTATTTCCTAGGACATAACTTCTGTCAAAACAGTTCTGTCAAATCTTGCAAGACCTGTTTGATTTAAACCTTTGATAAAAATGTCATATAAATCTGACCAAAATGTGATTGTGAGAGTGCTTAAAATGCAATTTTTCATAGTTAACATTTCAAAAATTTCAGGACAAAATATGAAAAATACCAAAATTCAGAAATTAGAAAATTCCATAATTTACTGCTTGGTTAGTCAAAGGCTTAATTTGATACATTATCACTCATGTGTTCATTAAAAGCAAATTGATGTTGTAACTATACTTATGTGTCTATTGGAGTTAAGATAACACCTGAGTTAAACATCAAACTTCCTTTGTAGATGGTACAGAGCCCCAGAGTTGCTATATGGAGCTAGAAAGTATGATGAAGGGGTAGATTTGTGGTTAGTAATATGTACTAATAAACTTGATTTTAATATAATTATTTATAAGGATAAGATTATATATACACATTTAAAACAGCATTTATACAAAGGGGACATAACCCTTAATATTAAATAAAGTATGTACATTAAGTTAATACCATAATTTTTCACTTTATAGGGCAGTTGGTTGTATATTTGGTGAGCTACTCAACACCTCTCCATTGTTTCCTGTAAGTATACTATTGTTGAGAAGGTACAGTTATATTTTGTTTTACATGTATTACAACGTAAAGTCATTGAATTTGAGAAAAAGTTGTTGTTTGTTGTAACATATAATTTTAGCCATCAAGACTGAGACTGATATGATTTATACATGGAAATCAGCTGTATTTGGTAGGTTTGTGCAACACATGTTAGTCTGTTAGATGTTACTTGAAATTGATTAAGGGATTTAGGTCATTTATGCAATTTGGTTTTTTTTTCTCTATAATTTCATATGAAACATCAGCTTTGTTTATGTCAGAATGTTGTATGTTTCTGTGGCAGTAATCAGACCTTTGAATAATAAAAAAAAATAACCTGCTTGTTCCTAATTATTCATGAGTAAGTGTTTGTATTTTTGTATTTTTTTTTTAAAGTAGCTGTATACAAAAGTTCCGTACAGTGTCATAAAAAACTGTGAATAAAAAAATCCTCTTTTGTAAGCTAGAGGTTTAAAGTTGAAGTGATCTTTAGCATGTGAATCCTTATTTATTTCAAGCATAAAGTCTTAAAAGGGAGTTTCCATTTCTCTCTCAATGATATTGATATTTCTGTTTCAGGGAGAGAATGATATTGAACAGTTATGTTGTGTACTTAGAGTGTTAGGGACACCCAATGAAAAGATATGGCCTGTAAGTATTATTACAAATATATATGTATTATTTGTTACTTTTATATATGTGTTTAAGGATATTTTGTTTGATATTAATGAGGCAATAAACTTTAAAATACTTGAAATTACCAAAGAAAATCATTAGGGTTAATAATAAAAAAAATAATCAAAGATACCAGGCTTATAACACATGTTTTGTGCTGACACGGAGGATTTTTTTTTGTTTTTGTTTTTTAGAAAAGGCCAATGTTAATGGTTACAATTTCCTTTTGCATTGAATAATAGGTCAACTCAATTAATACTTTTTCCTCCTATTACTTTACATCCTGTTTAGTGTGGTGCAAGAAATATCTCTTCATGCAGAATAGATATCAGGCTATAGCCATAAGAGAAAAGATTATATCTTACAGTATATTTTGAAAATGTTTAGATATTACAATAAACGTGCCAAAAATATCACATATTACCAAATTGGACTAGCATAACAATGTTATGTGTAGATAATAAATAATATCATTGTATAGCAATATAATATTTCACGTAACCAAAAGTTAACGTGCAATAAATTCTAATATTGCACTAGTGCAATAAATCTTCAATATTCATGGCGTCATCAACGACAAAATCTTATTTTAAACCATTTTTTACTTTCAAATATTATATTGCTATACAATAAAAGGGTTATTGCATGAATATTGGGGAATATTGTCCCTCGTAGAACATATATTGCACTCGCAAGCTCGTGCAATATAAAATTCTACTCGGGACAATATTCCCCAATATTCATGCAATAACCCTATATTACTAAAAAGAATATAGTGTAAAGATGCAGTTTATGATTAACAGCATACTATTCTGAGTAGTGAGGAAAAGAGGAATGACAGACAATGATTGGTGTTATTAAGGACACTGTTTTTGTTCAGATTGCATGGTTCTCTTGTCCATAAAAAGTTAAGAAGAAAAAGGACATTATCAAAAGTTTTGTATGTCCAAACAATAATTAAAATTGGAAAAGAGAACACAATGAAATGTCATTTGTTGTATAGATTAATTTTGTTAATTTCAGGGAATATCAGAGTTGCCAGATTACAACAAAATAACATTCCCAGAAAACAAACCTATACCATTTGAGGAAATAGTACCTGATGCTTCACCTGAGGCTCTAGATCTGCTGAAAAAGGTCTTAGTTTATCCATCCAAACAACGCATATCTGCAAAAGACGCTTTATTACATCCATACTTTTTCACAGAACCCCTGCCAGCTCATCATTCAGAATTACCAATACCTCAAAGAAGTAAACGTGGGTTACCACGTCGACAACAGACTCATGAATATAACTTTGAAACTCCTTTGGAGAAATCATTAATAGACCCTGAAATGTTAGCACCACATGTAGTTAAGATGAAATAGATATATGTAATTAACATATTTCATACATTTTTTTTTTATGTAAAAACAATGTCATTGATAGCATGAACTATATATGTTACAGTTTCTAAAAAAGGATATTAAGAAAAAAATAATTATGATAGACCATTATAATTAAGGATGTACTCAGGTAAGGCTAGGTGAAAATTAATAAATTAAGAAGTTGAAATTGATACATTTAGCTGGTAGAGCATCCATTAAAGATAAAAAAATAAGCTTAAAATATTAATAGGTCATGGACCTCCTTTTCCAGATATTTTAGATTTAAAATATGGCGGGAAAAGGCTGACTCTGATTTTTACAATATATTTGCATTGGTATTATTTGGGTCTCAAAACATAAGAAAGAAAATCAAGAATCTTCTAAAATTTTGGCATATGACCTTTCATGAGCTATCAAGTCTTATATGAAAAAATAAATGGGTGTTATGGGGCAAAATATTTTACATTGTATTGTATGGAAAAACACCAAGGAGTCCGAATATTTGACACAAATTCCAAAACCTCAACTAAGTACATCCTTAAGTGTGGTTATTATTGAAAATCATACATTTCTTAGATGAATCTTTGGTGAAAACTGTTGAATTGTGTATATGGTATGAGTACAATAACAAAAATACTGGACTCCAAGGAAAATCAAAATGGAAAATTCGTAATTGAAAGTCAAAATCAAAAGCTGAAACACATCAAACAAATGGATAAAATTTGTCATATTTCTCACTAATTACAGACATTTTCTTATGTAGAAAATGTTTGATTAAACCTGGTTTTATAGCTAGCTAAACCTTTCACTATTTAATACTATAACAAATGACTATGCTTAACATTTGTTGAATGCTGGCCACATATGGTTTGCAAACAATTCAGTTTTCAAGACTTATACTTTCCTTCCATAAATTATGGAATGCTGTTCAGCCATTGATACTTACACAGTTCAGTTTCTGGACAAAAATTAGCTATTAACCATTACTTTACCAAACTTTGTTTGATATGACATTTGGCGTGAAGAAAATCCCTATTTGATTGAATTGGAGGTCATTAATCAAAAGAGCAAATCATCAGAAGCAAGTTATAGACTGAAATTAAGGCCAAATTTGGGTTTGATGATCTTTTTATTTTTTTTCAAATAATGCAAGTTGAAAAAAGAAAGAAGTAAATGCCTATTGATTATTGGGTCAGTAGATCAAAGATTAAGATCAAGGTTTCTGATGATATATTTAGAACTATTAAATCAGTTTAAAGAGGACATTGTCTCTATTTGGTAAATAGTTATCAAAGGTACCAGCATTATAATTTAGTACGTCAGACCCGCCTTTCGTCTACTTAAGACTCATCAGTGATGCTCATATCAAAATATTTATAAAGCCAAACCAGTACAAAGTTGAAGAGCATTATGGATCCAAAATTCCAAAAAGTTGTGCCAAATATTGCTAAGGTAATCTATTCCTTGGATAAGAAAATCCTTAGTTTTTCAAAAAAATTCAAAGTTTTGTAAACAGGAAATTTATAAAAATGACCACATTATTGATATTCATGTCAACACCTAAGTGTTGACTATTGGGCTGGTGATACCCTCGGGGATGAAACGTCCACCAGCAGTGGCATCAACCCAGTGGTATAAATAGTTAACAAAGGTACTAGGATTTTGATTTAGTACGCCAGACACGCGTTTCGTCTACTTAAGACTCATCAGTGACGCTCACATCAAAATATTTATAAAGCCAAATTAGTAAACACCCATAAATTTATTTCAAGGTCGTTGGGTATTAGTAAACATGGATACATATTATAATATATTTCAACCTTTACTAAACCTAGCTTGATACATTTATATATTGGTCATCCCTCTTTAATATATACATTTGTATAGATGATGTACCTCATTATATGATTTTTATGTCAATTTTTAGTTTTTGATTATTTGGTTAATTTCTTTGCTACTATAACCAGCTATGCTACCATTTGAAGTATAAAACTTTATACAAATAGTTTGTACATGAATAACCTTTATTCATTCATGCATAGAATGATTATAGAACTGAAATATCCTTAATCAGGAAAGCATTTGCCAAAGTTTGGAAACTAAATATATAAAACATCAAAAGAATAAATGGGCTTTATAGAGCATATCAATTTATCTAAGCTATATGCTGGTCAGCTTTCCTTGAAGCAGTCACAATGTTATTAGATTGTGTATTGTAACATGCTTTTTAAATAGAAATTAAGAATATGCATGCATCTAAATTATGCTAGTACTAAAGTTTTTCCCGGAATGTGACCAACCAAATTTGACTTATCATCGAATTTTTACTTACATGAGCAACCCGAGCGGTGTCACAAGTGGAGCAGGATCTGCTTACCCTTCCGTATCACTTAAGCTCACTCCTCGTTTTTTGCTGGGTTCGTGTTGCTCAGTCTAGTTTTCTATGTTGTGTTTATCATACTGTTGCTTGTCTATTGTTTTTTTGTCAGTTTTTGCCATGGTATTGTCATTTTATTTTCAACTTAGAGTTTAAAAAGATGGGCGAAAGATAACAGAGGGACAGTCAAACTCATAGATCGAAAATAAAATGAAAATGCCATGTAAATGTCCCTTTTTGGTATCTTTTGCATCTCTTTCTAAAAACGGGATAAACTTCATATTCTTTGTAAAATTGACACTAACTTGGCAACGTGACAAGAAAGTAGCACAATTGGTTCTCATTGGCATGCTGATTTTTTGATCGGGTTGTTGTCTCTTTGACACATTCCCCATTTCCATTCTCAATTTTATGATTATCTGGTAAAAGAACCGTCCTTAAAACGTTGCAAATATATAGTAAATCAAGAAATCAAACATCTTGATAATGTAAATTTCAGAGAATATTTTGTTCGAATTGGAGTGATTTTGTACAAAGTACAATTTTCTTTCCTTCCATAAAACAGGATACTTAATTGTATCTGCGTTGACCCCAGTGTAAGTAGTTTCACAATTTATTTAGCCCAGATTTGATTACTGATAAAATAATGTTAATAAAAAAGAAAAGTTTCGTGTAGCACATGGAAGAACCACCAAGTAAGGAAACTAGTGTAGCTCAGGTATTCAGTACAGTGGAAGGAAGATTAAGTCTTCATCTTATGTTGAAATTCCAAAGGAACATAGAACAGACCAATTATTATTTCAGATGTGCTACTTGGTTGGCTCCGTGGGGGTATAGGTTGAGTTTCCAAGTGAATTGTCAATACCTATTTCTGTTATCAAGCCGTTTATTTAATGTGATTTAAACACATAAACGATGTCGTTTTGGGGCTATATTTGCAGGGACAACATCATTTTTGTCATATATGCAGGACGTGTTTATATATAGAAACATTTGGGTCTTTGATGAAGATCAATGTAGCATGTGTATACAAAAACCAATTCGTCTTTGTATTCTTATTTGTTTCAACGACCTCGTTGCCCTAACCCAATTCTGTGAGATTATTAACATCCTCAATGAACGAATGAACTATTTAATGATGGATTATCTCCTATGGGAACGCACTGTGCGCCTTTCCTTGTCAACCCCTTCTTTTTTTCTTATGAATCGGAGTTCCTTCAGACACTTGTCAAAAACAAGATGACCAAAGAAGCCAGCTCATTTAATTTCACATTCAGATATATTGATGATGTTCCTTCTTTTGACAATCCAATCTGTTCTGATTGGGTTCCATTAATACATCCCCCAGAACTAAAAATTAACGAAACTCAGACACGGGCTCATCCACCTCATGTTTATGCCTATACATAGAATTTGACATACACTGTAATTTTCAGTACCAATATATACGACAAACGAGACGATTTTAATTTTGAAATTATCATTTTCTTCCACCTCAATAGCAATATACAAACTTCACCTGCATGTAGGATACACATTTCCCAACTTATTCGTTATTTAAGAGCATGCAGCAACTACTGAGACTTTGTAAAACGTCACCAATGTCTGAGCACAAAGTTGACGAACAAAATTAACCGGAAGGTACCTAGACCTTGTTGATTAATAATTGGTATCAACTTCACAAATAATACACGATGGCTTTTGAAGTACTGTAAATTCAGATATTATGGCGAGGTATTTATTATTGCGAAAAATGCGACAGAGTTGTAAACGCAATAATCTAAACTCACATTTTGAAATATTTTATAAGAATTAAACAGGATTTTTTAAACATCGTTAAAATTAAATTAGCATTTAAGTCTAAAATGACAAAATCGCAATAATAAATGCACGCAATAATTTCTGAATTTACAGTATACAATCTGGGTACTAACGTTGTTTATTATCTTATTAACATGTTATAGTATTCTTTTATTTGGCTTTATGAATATTTAATGTTTAGTCTGCTTTTGGTTTCCATTTGACATAGCTCTGTACTTATACATCTCGTTATTGTGTTATTGTTCTATGATAAATTTTGTATTCCCGTCTTTCATATTTGCTTATATATTTATCTATATATCTTTTTTTGATTCTATGTATCATATGACGTGGCTCTGAACTTATACATCCCTTAATTGTGTTATACATCTTCTTTTATAATTTCTGTATTCTTGTCTTTCATTTGTGCTAATATTCTTTTTTGTGTTTACTTCTTACATATGACGTGGCTCTGTACTTTAAATCATGTCATTGTGCTATTTTGCCATCATCATCATGGTTAATATATTTGTTTGTCTATGAAGTGATTAAAATGATAACACAATGTTGACTGCTGTGCCCCTATTACTGCCATTTTTACCTTTTCTGTGTTTGTTTGATTGTTCACACAACGATGTCAATATAATATAATTTATTCGACTTTCATACAAGTGAGTGGTGTAACTAACTATAAAACCAGGTTTAATCCATTTCCCCCACTACAATAAGGCCTGTACCAAGTCAGGAATATGAAAGTTGTTATCCAATATGTTTGAGCTATTGATTTTGCCATTTGATATTTGACGTTTCTCTTTGAATTTTCCTCGGAGTTCATTATTTTTGTAATTTTATTTTTATAATGATATTTACACATAGATATCATGACGTAACATAAACAGCGACAACGCGCATAATACATTTAGAATAATGTCAGTTTTGTTTTTGATACTGTTTTATCAGGATGATGAGACACCTGCAATTTCAGACGAAACCGGTTCGATGGTGCCATTTGTTTGGGCCTTTTATACTGTACTGGACGAAATCTGCGCTGATGTTCTGGTTAATTTTTGTAAAAGCGTCTACTGCGTACATTACCAACCCTGCAAATCCACACTCAGTTGAATTAAAACAATCATTTTTTACGGAACCAGTGGCGAATCCAGAACTTTTCATAAGGGGGGCCCGCTCCCGTTATGCTTTAGTGATTTCCTATGAAATCATCCTAATTTCCTACCAAAAGGGGGTAGGACCCAGGCGCCCCTAGATCCGCCTTTGTGATCGGTAAGTTAAAGGACAATTACAGATTCATTTCTTTTTTCCTCAGAGAAACTCCTATCTAAAATGTCTGAAGTCTACCTCATATAATAAAAGGAACAAATAAAAAAGAAGAGGAGCACAGCTAGTGTATGACAAGCTGCTTTATTGAAAAAAAGATAGGTAAAGCAGGTTCCGTCCTTCCAAAGAAATGAATAAATTTTGTTCATCACCAAAAGTATATAATGGGATAAATAGTTTCTTATATAAAACCGAATTTATCGATAATAATCATGCCTAATGGTGTATACGTTAAAACTGAAAATGAAAGTAACTTGAGTTCTGAAAACTTGAGTTAGTCCTGTATATTGACATGCCAGTGTTATCTATTTTTAAAGTTGACAATATTATTTCCTTATTCATATAGAGCTAAAAATGAATTTGCGACCGTCTGAGATTTACTTTACACAGTCTTCGATAAGTAGCATATTTGGTAGGAGTACCAGTCATAGAAGTAAAGAAATCGGAGAGACTCTTGATGATTTGGCTGAGGGAAGAACTAGAATTGGAAGCATTCCAAAAATAAGTGTTATGAAGGAGAATGGAAAATGGTGGACAGCAGATAATAGGAGATTTTGGATATTCAGGTACCTTGAAAAATTAAAGAAATGTACAGAAATTCCCGTTAATATCATCTACAGCATAGATTCAAGGAAACGTTCGTCAACAAACGGAGGTACTGACGTGAGTATCTGTAGGGGTAGAAGTCCGGGAGGTATTTGGCATAGAAAGGTTGACAGCATTAAAATACCAGATAAACCAAAAAGTAAGGATATATTAACTCTACCAGTTGTACAACATCATGCAAATAACCAATTTGGAGGCAAATTCAGTGACAACATAATATTAGCGTGTAATGATCTACCTGTAAAACCGGTTGAACCTAACAAAGGGAGCCCATACAGCATGATCAAGCCCGATTGTATTTCTAGTGTCTTCAAATCAGAAGCTGCAAAATTTACAAGTTTCCTAAGTATGGCTTTAACAAAAATGAGCTATACGTCGACAGAAAATTCACCTGTTTTGACTCTTCGCCAAGATTTTTCTTCTGCTTTTAACAAAACCGAGTTTGAAGTGTCATGTGCCGATAACGGTAATACACAAGATACTTCAGACTTTCTACCCAAATGTTCTTCACCGCACCAGAGTATCAGATACGCACCTTATAAACGTGTCCTTAGGACAACATCGAAGAGAAACACAGGTAACCTGTACATTGAATTTAATCGTTCTCATTTCAGTTCGAAAGGTCGATTTACTAAAACCGATGACCCTTTCTTGTATTTTAGTATTTACCAACAGTATGAGCATTGTTATTCTTTTTATCCGAGGAAAAGTGCTTATTCCTTTCCTAAAACAAACGACTACAATTATCATGACACTGTTCCCGATGTTGAAGATGAAGATGAATATTGTTATGAATATGAATCCGACATCTCGGATGACAGTCAGAGTCCTGATAACATTAAAATAAAAGCGTTTGGTGAAAGTTCAGACGAATCAGACGACGAAACTTCCGACGAATCAAGTGATGATGATGATTCCTATGAATCAGATGAAGAAAATTCAGACCTTTCAGACAATGATGACTGTTCATCAAAGAAAATCTCAAACAATGCACTCCTAAAAGATTCCCGTCATTCAAAAAGAGAATTTCAACATTCATGCAGAGAAATCTCCGATATATCTCATGACTCTTTTTACAATTCGGTTGATGAATTCATGTGTTATGATCTTACATACAAAAAAGAAGGATACGTTTCAAGTTACTGGGATGAGGAAAATTCTTGTGAGTATTACGACGAACAAAATACTCCATTTAAATATTTGAACATGGAAGATTCCGCCATTACAAATATTGACAGTTCCGATGACCATTATACTGCTGATTTAGACAGCGCATACCTTGCTGGATCTTACAATAGTGACGTGGATAATATGATATACGACTATATAGATTGATCGTAATTTGAAATGCATCTTCTAGATTTTACATTCTAATGAATACCAGAAAACTGAAATTTGTTATAATTGAAACATGCAATCAGTTTTTGAATGATCACGTAAATTGATTTCTAAATTGTGACCTAAACATTGTCGACAACACTGATAAATGTTCTCACCAAAGGATTAAATTCCTCGTAGCCTAAAACAATTGATTTTGACTGGAAAATAACTTTAGATATTAAAGTGTTCAGTCGAAGAGTATACCCAGCAATGAACTTAGCGTGAAATACGAAAGCATAGATACACTTTGACAATAGATTAAGGCTGTGTTGATAAAAATATAATTAAGCAATTAAAGAGGTATATGAAGACGATTGCTACATCTATCTTCAAGGACCCAAATATTTTCTATCACATATCCTTTCATCACGACAAGTATGGTGTTTCACCCAAACAACGTTTTGCTTGTAAACTGCTTGATATATACAGCAATAGGCTTATCACTTAAAAACTCAAATTATACTCCCATGACGCTTATTTAAGAGAAAATACTGAACAATCATAATTATATTTGTTCTATGATTCTTTATATTTCTACTTAAAATGAATAGATAGATCTGCATTCTCTGTAGTGTATTCCAAATTACATATTAAGTATTCTACAAGTTAGTTATATAACTGTATGATCTGACAAATGCTCTACGAAGCATCAGTCAAAACTATTACAATCTAATTTATCAGCAGTCTAATTAGAGGTAATAGTAGAATAATGATGTTCACATCTCTAACATCCACGTAAAAGATACAACTCAAGGTGTAAATATGAGGAAATTGCATAACTCCAAAAGAAGGTATCACGAGTGCATGCCAAGTTAAGGATGTTTGCTCCTCATTTTTTTTTATTTTTGTCAGATTTTCGGAATCCTCTGGTTTTATCCATGTATTGCCATTACAAAATTTGCCCACATACCCGTACTTTTTCTTTTCATAATTTTATTGTATAAAGTTTAAAAAGCCATAATTCAAAATCTTAGAAAATTCTTGTTATTTTTTCATAGTTTTTGAAACAAAAAACGTGCCAATATTAAATGTAAGAAAAATCTAGAGAGAATTAATTCCCGCCAAATTTTGAAAACAAGCAAACGAACCCTCCATATTTATCTGCTTTTTTGTTTCTTTATTTATATACTTTCAATTCATAACAGTCTTTTTAAAAGCTTGTTATTTTTTAACAGAGTAGCGTACATCCTTAAGCATCTCCTGCTATTCATTCATCACCTGCAATGCAAATCAAAACTTCAAAACAAGAATGTCCAATCTGCACTATCATTTTCTATGTTCAGTGGACAGTGTAAAATCTCTAATTTGGCATTCAAATTAGAAAGATCATATCATAAGGAACATGTGTACTAAGTTTCAAGTTGATTGGACTTCAAATTCATTAAAAACTACCTTGACCAAAAACTTCAATCTGAAGCCGGACGAACGGACGGATGGACGGACGGATAGACGGACGGACAGACCAGAAAACATAATGCCCATAAATGGGGCCAAATAATCAAATCGAAAATTTGACGCAACCAGTAAAAGGAGATGAGCAACTCAGGGCCATTTTCGGCATACAGATATACTTTAGGGTGTTTCAAAAAGTAAATACACGCGGGTTTTCGTAACAAAAGATTTGAAATGAATTCGCTACAAAAGTATGCTCTTAATTTGTTAACCATTCAAATTTATTAAAAAAATTATTTAAAACCGGCTTTTGTTTGCTGTTTATATATATATATCTGAGACTACTACAACACATAGTTATAGTAGTCTCAGATATATATATATAATTTATTTATATATATAACAAGAAGTTGCATCAGTGATTTTTCAAAAAAATTGGAACACATTCAATAACCTTCATACTGTATCAAGTCGTATATCATATTGTCGAGCCTGCGACTGTTGTCACAGGGGTATTGTTATCTTTTTTTCTTAAGGATGTATCTTTCTAACGTTTGAGTCTCGTTGAAATCTCGTTTTGGAATAATTTCTGACACATGTGATACAAGTAGCAAATATCATTAAATTTTAGTTGAAATGTTATAACCAAACTCTGTGAGAAAAAAAATGTGTGTTTACCACCAACAGTTAACTTTTCAATTTTTTTACAAACAAGTCAGTCTTTTTTGCCAAAATTTTGTGAAAAAGGGCTAGAGGTACAATAAATAATTTACCTGGAAAATGTACATCCAATATCACTTTTTTCTTTTCAAATTTCTTAGATATGTATTTTTCAATCATTTATAACAAAAAAGTTGAAATAATATGCATTTTTTCTTAAAGCAGAGAAAAAATAATGTGTCCCAAGGACACGGATTCCCCATCCGCACTTTCATTTTCTATGTTCAGTGGACCGTGAAAATGGGATAAAATCTCATAGGGAACTTGTTTACTAAGTTTCAAGTTGATTGGACTTCAACTTCATCAAAAACTACCTCGACCAAAAACTTTAACCTAAAGCGGGACAGACGAACGGTCGCATAGACCAGAAAACATAATGCCCATAATGGGGCATAATTACAAATTTACAAAACTGACAGCATGGTAAATTTAACACGAAAAAGCATCAAAATATGATAAAACTTTCTTATATAAACACCTACCTGTAGGTTTTTTTAAGTGGAATTAATTAAGATTAGTCCACTTCACTTTTATTGAAAGCATTAAAAAAAGTTTAATTGTTAAATTGTGATTTTTTTTTACGATAATAGCCCCAAAAAAAATGGGTGAAATTTGAAGAAAATGGGAAAATCATCAAAATTGGGCACTTTCAAAGGGACATAGTAGCAAAAAAAGAAATGCATCAGCATATGCTTTTTTCTTCACAAATTATCTTTTTACAGTCATATAAACCCCAAAATCAGGTTAAGAAAAAAAGTTTGATTCTAGAATGTTTGGCTCCTCAGAGGAGTACATCCTTAAACTAAAAGCAATAGGTCAACTATATTTGTTGTATTGAAAAATTGTTAGCTGTACATGTCTGCCTGGCATAGTTCATGACCTTGACCTCATATGCATGGTTCATTGGTTAATGTTTAGTTTTCTTTGTTTTGTCTGTTTCTCGGAAATTTTTAGGAAAAGGTAAACTATATTTAGTGTACTGAAGGTGTACATGTATTTCTTGTTTGGTTTATATGACCTACGCCTCATTTTCTTTGATCATGTGAAGTTTACGTGATAGGTATAGTAAAGCTTTCTTTTTATGACTATCAACATAATATCAATGATTAGTAAAGAAGGCGAGACATTTAAGCAAGTGCACTCTTGTTCTTAGGTCCATGTACTCGTTTTCAAGTTAATAATTTAAACCAATTAAAATTCATCTTTTCCGGTATATTGCAGTTTGGAGAGACAAAGTTGTGTCCCGTCCCACACCCAAACTCGCTCTGTGTTACATGTTTAAGGTTTATGTACCCTTCTGTAGCTATTTTTGTACGAATTTTTCAAACCTCAATTGTATCAAAACTACAGATATAATGAATAATAGAGATAGGCCATTTAGTACATAATCCAAGGGGAAACTTGACGCAAAGCATTATTTTAACTGTTTAATTGCATTTGATAGAAAAAGAAGACTTTGTTTTTTTATAGAAAATCCACAGCCTTTAATACAGAGATTTTTGTTATAAAATTTGAAACATAAATTACTCACTTGATTTTCTATGATGTGCTAGTGTTCATTTTTTACAAAAAGTTCTAAGCAACCTGTAAATTCCAAAACACCTCGTGCTGAGTCACTAAAGTCGAGCGCACCCTAAAAGGTGTACTTGATTTTGGCCATATTTATATTTGTTTTAACCAATAACTACATTTATAAAGTTGTTTTAGGGAAATCAATGCTAGCACTGCATGGAATTATCCTACATATAATCCTATATATATCAGTCATCAGTTTGCGAAATATGAGAGTACAAAGATAATGGCTGTGGATTTTCTATAAAAATCTTGATTAATTTGCCACAAAGTCCTCTTTTTCTATTAAATGCAATGGAACAGTAAAAAATATTGCTTTGCATCAAGTTTCCCCTAAGAATATGTACAAAATGGCCTATCTCTATTATTCATTATATCTGTAGTTTCGATACAATTGAAGTTTGAAAAGTTCGTACAAAAATGGCTACAGAAGGGTACATAAACCTTAATGTAATAATATTCAAATGCACAATATGAATTTATAGCTATAATGGCATGCACAATTAATTCTTATTATTAACAAGTAAATAATCAATGTTAAATCATTCTTTTAAGCAAAGCACTAAATTTTGAGTTACACTAACACAGCACCAAAAGTATACTAAATTGACATTATTTATAGCACTCACATAGTAATACATTGAACATGATTGAACATATAAAAGAATACAAAGTCTTAATCAATGTGCAGGAGATGAGAATCAGCATCTCCATACTCGACTGGAGTAAGTTCATCATTCTCTAACATTATTTTCTAATAGAATCTATGATAATTAAGTACTCTTGATATTATATTATATTCATTTTTAAAAATCATAATTTGATGAAGTAAAGAAATTAATAAATTCTTTGTGTCTGTCCCAAGTTAGGACCCGAAAGTTCAGTGGTTGTCGTTTTTTTATGTGTTACATATTTGTTTTTTTCCTTCATTTTTTTTTTATATACATAAGGCCGTTAGTTTTCTTGTTTGAATTGTTTTACATAGTCATATCGGGTCCTTTTATAGCTAACTATGCGGTATGGGCTTTGCTCATTGTTGAACGCCATACGGTGACCTATAGTTGTTAATGTCTGTATCATTTTGGTCACTTGTGGACAGTTGTCTCATTGGCAATCATACCACATTTTTTTTTTATATTTGAGGCTGAAATTGAAAGTATGACTTTTAAATGGTTTTACTACTTTTTCCTTCAATTTATTTTTACTTTTCCAATGCTTTTACTTCCTTTTCTTTCAATTAAATTTATTTTTTAGAAATTCCATGTTATTAAAATACTTAAAATTATTACTTTATGCATGTTTTCAAACAAAAAAGTCTCATTTTTTTAATGAGCGTCAAGTTGGTTACTTATTCCCTATTCCCTATTCGTTACCTATTCTCTATTCCCTATTCGTTACCTATTCTCTATTCCCTATTCGTTACCTATTCGTTACCTATTTCCTATTCCCTATTCGTTACCTATTCCCTATTCCCTATTCTTTACCTATTCCCTATTCCCTATTCGTTACATATTCGTTGCCTATTCGTTACCAATTCCCTATTCCCTATTCGTTACTTATTTGATTTATAATATCCTTCCCCCTTTTTAATTATGGCATGGAATGGTTTAATATGGCTGCCGTTACCATGGAAACGGCACAAATGTGAAAAAAATCAGTTTTTTGTGAACTGTTTGGATTTCAACTCAAAATCATCATATTTTAAAGCAATGTAGGTGCCCACTATATACAGGTGTTGGATGATTTTGGCGATCATTGGAACTTCTATGTTGCCATGGAAAAAAAAAAGTAAAATCACAAAAATACTGAACTCAGAGGAAAATCAATACGGAAAGTCCATAATCACATGGCAAAATCAAATAACAAAACGCATCAAAAACGAATAGACAAGAACTGTCATATTCCTGACTTGGTACAGGCATTTTCAAATGTAACGTAAGGGTACCCAAATTGCACCGAGTACCCAAATTGCACTTATTTAGAAAAAAATAGCAATAAAAATCTTACAAGATTTCCTAGAGACTAAACAAGTTGTATTTTTATGATTTGATACTATGCCCGTCTTTCAACATAGGTAAACATATTTAGTTATACTCAAAACGTTCACAGTATTTATCAACAGATGGACTGTTTACTGAAAAAAACAAAATGTACGAAAACGTCACCATGCGACGTCATCAAAACGTCATCTTTTTAAAATTGGCAAATACAATATATTATAAGTATCCATTTCTTAAAATATGAATAGTAAGTATGGACAAATATCCAATTGTTTAAAATATTTGAAGAAATTAAACAAAAGCTCGGTTATTAGACTTTTGATGATGTAAATTTAAGCATGGATGCAATTTGGGTACTCCTCATTACAGAATCATATGGATAGTTTGGAGGTTGATTCAAACCCATTTTTTAATGACTCAATATGGACTAAAAATTAAATTGGTGTACCTATATGACAAAGAAGGATAGGGCTACAAAATAAACACAGTATGGACATTTTTTTCCTGATCATAAAAAAACGTAGGTGAAAAAACTGTCAAAATAGGTGCAATTTGGGTACCGTCACGTTAGAAAATAGTGGATTAAACCTGGTTCTATAGCGCTAACCCTCTCTCTTTAATAACAGTCTCATCAAATTCCGTTATGTTTACATGATGCGTTAAATAAACAGTCACAATTAATAAAATAGTCAAAATATGGGTACATCAGTCATCATCGCATAACAATTTTAAAAGGGACAATTTAACAGAACACTAAAACATCTATCTACGAACACATGGATTGACTTGAGTGTCTGACGTCATAAAATGTGTATACGTCACATAAATTTGTCGTTCAATGTGCATACAAACAGTTTTAAAATTTACATAGGCAATGTAAGCATACAGAGTTAAAAAATCAAAAGTATGTAGGAACAAATTACAGAAATAGACCGAGATTTGAACTAGTCCAAAAGTTATAGGTAGAATTTATGAGAATCCAAAAATAGTTAATTCCACTACGCGATTGAATGATTTTGAAGTTTGTGGTTCAACGTATATAGTAATTCATAATAGAAATATATGTATCATAATGACATATAATAGACCAAAATAATACTGACGGGATCTGTTAAAGTACAGAGTCACGTAATAAGAACAAAAGAAATACAAAGAGTCGCATATACAAAACAAACCACCAAAAAATGAAAGCCAATACACACACATTGACGAGATGTATAAGTACCGAACCACGTCAAACGGATATCACATAAAACCATTCAACAGTAAAATGATATTAATAACAGAACAAAGACAAATGAAAGAACAGTAAAACACGTTGTTAAGATGATAAACAACATCAGTACGCAGAATCTATACATCAAGACCATCGTGTATTATTTGAGAAGTTGATACGGAATATTTATCAACAAGGTCTTGGTACCTTCCGATGAACTTTTTTAGAAAAAGGACGAGCCGTTCTTTGACATACCCCTGGTTCATCAACTTTCTACTCAGACACTGACTCAGTGACGTTTTACAAAGTCTGAGTAGGAGCTGCAAGCTCTTGAATATCGAATAAGTTGGGAAATATATATCCCATATGCAGGTGAAGTTGGTATGTTGTTACTAAGGTGGGGGAAATTTATAATTTCAAAATTAAAATTGTCTCGTTTGTCATAGATTCTGGTACTGAGATGACTGTGTAAGTCAAATTCGAGATATAAGTCTTAAAATGAACTGCACTAAAATTTTCAAAATTCTCAAAATGCTAAAAACTTCATGAAACTTCACAGTAATGAAGAGCAACATTGGAAGATGCGGCATTAGGAGTTGGAATTTCCAAAATAGGTCTTGTTACCATGGTAACAATGCAAAAAGGTCAAAAAGGTCAAAAATAAGAATTTTGAGCAAACTGGATGAACCTTTACAGGAATGGTAACTGGCATAGGCAGAGTTGGATTTTGAAGTTGGAATATTCAAAATGACCACCGTAACCATGGAAACAGCAAAAATATCCAAAATTTCAAATGTTCAGACTTCATGAAACTTTGCAAAACAGAGAAGCATGACTTGAGCGGGCCCCCTTTTAGGCAGTCAGTTGTCCCCAATTTATGAAAATTTCTGGATCCACCACTGTTATCATGAACAAAATAAAATTGAACTGACACTTGTGTTCTTTGAATATTTTTATTTGATACTTTATTCGTACTTTTTACTTTTGGTAAAATTTCTCATATGTCTGAATGATGATTTTTGCAACTTGCAGAAAAATTCGATGAATTTGAATTTTAAAACTAGAATAACCTACAATTTGAAATTATATCAAAATATTTAAGTAACTTCATCAAAGTTGTTCCTTCGTGTAAACTTTTATTCACTGTGCAGTATCTTGCCTTCATTTCCAATAATTAATATTTTTATAGTGGTTTTCATATCTAAACAGGTTTTGTATTTACCTTTAACCAAATAAGCATTTTTCTTGGTTTTTTAACAATAACTTTAGTATAAGTTAATAGAAATCTATAAAGGTTTATGACCACAAAAGGTAGGTTTGGATTAATTTTGAAGTTTTGGTCCCAAGGAATAAGGGGCCAAAATTAAACTTTGTTTGATTTCATCAAAAAAATGAATTACGGTATTGTGCTTCTTTGATATGCCAAATCTAACCATGTCCAAGTTCTTAATTTTAGGTCCTGTTTTCTAATTGGTCTACATTAAAGTCCAAAGGGTCCAAAATTAAAATAAGCTTGATTTTAATAAAAATTGATTTTTTTGGGTTCTTTGATATGGTGAGTCTTAACATGTACTTAGATTTTTGATTATGGGCCCAGTTTTCAAGTTGGTCCAAATCGGGGTCAAAAATTATTATACTAAGTATTGTGCAATAGCAAGAAATTTTCAATTGCGCAGTATTCTGCAATAGCAAGAAATCTTCAATTGCACAGTATTGTTCAATAGCAAGAAATGTTCAATTGCACAGTATTGCACAATAGCAAGAAATCTCCAATTGCACAGTATTGTGCAATAGCAAGAAATTTTTAATTGCACAGTATTGCACAATAGCAAGAAATATTCAATTGCACAGGATTGTCCCTTTTTCAAATTGGTCTACATTAAGATCCAAAGGGTCAAAAATTGAACTTTGTTTCATTTCAACAAAAATTGAATTCTTAGGATTCAAACGCAAGTTGATCTCGGGAATTTCTTCACTGTCGTTCCCTCAATAACTGCATTAAACAGTTTCTAATCATTATTCATTCGAAACCATTTTATTATACTAATGTCTCACACACAACATATTATAGTATACTGTTGTCTATCAGTCCACCATCCACACTTCAGACAATAACTAGAAAACACTTCCCCCTACTTTCAAGAAAATTTGTTGAAATGTTTATATCTATTGACATAAGCTCCACATCGATTTTATAAATTTTAGAAATTTCATTTCCATGTTATGAAGAGAGATTTTATCCTTAAAAAAGAGAGAATTTTCCAATTTTGAACAATAACACAAAAATGCATCCATCACCTTTAATTAAACTTTGGTGAATTGTTTACACTATTGACCTAAGGTCCCTTTTGATTGTAATAAATTTCAGATTATACATTTCTGTGTTATGAATTTTTATATATGCTAAAAAAAAGAAGGGATTTTATAGTTTTTGGACACCTATAAGTGCAGGAGTTTCTGGCTACATTGAAAACCCATTGGAGGCCTTCAGCTGTTGTCTACTCTATGGTTGGGTTGTTGTCACTTTGACACTTTCCTCATTTCCCATCTCAATTATTCACATAAACACTTCCACATCATTTTATAAAACTTGGGTGAATTGTCTATGTCTGTTGACTTCAGCTACATTCCAAAATTTAAAACAAGATTAACAACTACAGGTCCCCAAATAGCCTTCAACAATGACAAAAGCTCATACAGCACAGTCAGCTATAAAAGACCTTAACATGACAAATATTTAACAAATGAAATGAGAAAACAAATAGACTAATAATTGTACAAAACAAAATAGTTCAACCTTAAAGCAAGCTTAAAAGGAATCAAGACATATCATGCGCTTACAGTGCAGCTATTTCTTAACAAACTCCATATTCAAACACTCAAACAACAAATTCACAGAGAGGGGTGGAAGTTGAAGCCCCCCTTTTTTTTATCAGTCAATGCATTTGAATGAAGACATGTACACATCAACTCAATTTGTTAATACACATTTCCAGTCTAGCTTTCAATACATTTGTAACGACCTTTAACCCCACTGACAATTTGCGTCTGTGTCCATACTTGTTACCTTTAACAATTTACATTTTGAATGAGGTCAATTTTGAATGTTAAAATAGCTCGTATTCTATTATCTTTTCTTAAAACCTACCCCTAAAATATGCCGACTTTTCCATTTTATACTGTTTCATTAATATTACAGTCAAACATAAGATAAATTATGAATGTGCTATATATATATAGCTTGTTTTGCCTGTGGAATGTCAGGGGAAATAAATCTTAACTTCAAACCGTTCGTTGCAACGGTTACTAGCAAGGGTTTGTTGAAAGCATAATCGAGTACACACAATATCGAGCCGAGCGCTGGAAAGGGTACATGCGCGCTAATAGGGTCATTTCATCTCTAAGAACACATTATTACCACCAGAGACATGGGCACAATTGAAAATCCTTTTCTAAAAGGTGCAACTTACAACAAACGTATTGAAAGCAAAGTAGTAACGAATAGGTAACAGGGTATTAACGTTAACCGAGCGCTGGAACAGGTACATGCGCTCTTATAGGGTAATTTCATCTCTAAGAACACATTGTTACCACCAGAGACATGAACACAATTAAAAAACGATTTATTTCAAGGTGCAACGTATACCCCGCGCATTAAAAGCGAATAAGGAACGAATAAGTAACAGGGTATTATCCGAGCGCTGGAACGAGTACATTCGCGCTAATAGGGGTATTTCATCTATAAGAACACATGATTACCACCAGAGATATGAACTTAATTGAAAATCCTTTTCTTAAAGATGCAACGTACAACAAACGTATTATAAGTGAATAGGTACAGAATAGGTAACGAAAAGGTCACAGGATATTAAACGAGCGCTGGGATGGGTACATGCGCTCTAATAGGGTCATTTCATCTCTAAGAACACATTATTACCACCAGAGACATGAACACAATTAAAACACGAGTTATTTCAAGGTGCAACGTATACCCCGCGCATTTAAAAGCGATTAAGACACGAATAAGAACAGGGTATTATCTGAGCGCTGGAACGAGTACATATGCGCTAATAGGGATATTTCATCTATAAGAACACATTATTACCACCAGAGATAAGAACTTAATTGAAAATCTTTTTCTAAAAGGTGCAACGTACAACAAACGTATTTAAAGCGAATAAGTAACGAATATTTAACAGGGTATTATCCGAGCGCTGGAACGGGTACATATGCGCTTATAGAGTTATATCATCTGTAAGAACCCAGATCTAGCACCAGAGACAAAAAAACAATTGAAAATCATATTTTAAAAGGTGCAACGTATGATACACGTATTATAAGCGAATTATAAGCGAGTGATGGAACGAATTAAAAAGGTAATAGCATGCTCCGAAACGATGTACACCCTGCTTACAAGTTTAACCACACCACATTATGTTTGTATGTGTCTGTCCCTAGACAAGAGCCTGAAATTAAGTAGTTATAGTTTGTTTTTGTGTTACATATTTGTTTTTCGTTTATCTTTTTGTATATGAAATACGGCCGTCAGTTTTGTTGTTTGAATTGTGTGAGGTTGTCATGTCTGGGCCTTTCATAAGTGACTATACGGTTTTTCTATGCTCATTGTTGAAGGCCGTACAGTGAACTATAGTTGATAATTTCTGTGTCATTTTGGTACATTGTGGAGTGTTGTCTCATTGGCAATCATACCACATCTTCTTTTTTATGCAAGCGCTAACACGGTGATTTCATACCGTCGAACCAAGATCCATCTTCAAACATACGGACATAAAGCAGTTAAAAGGTAGAACGTATAAATAATAAGTAAGGAACAAATGCGTAATGGTATCGAACATGAAGTAAAAGGATCGGTTGAGCACAAACACATATAAATAGGTCATAAAAAGATAATTTTACCTCAACATATTTAGAACTATTACCAGATATAAGAGTATTAACAACTAGATTTGTAATTGCTAGCAATAATGGATGGCACCCTTCCCCCTATTGCCGGGTGAGCGGCAGCCATTTTTACAATTCCAAAGTCAAAGAGAGCATCTGCAAAATCCAACTCTGCCTATGCCAGTTACCATTCCTGTAAAGTTTCATCCAGTTTGCTAAAAATTCTTATTTTTGAAAATTTTGACCTTTTTGCATTGTTTCCATGGTAACAATACCTATTTTGGAAATTCCAACTCCAAATGCCACATCTTCCAATGTTGCTCATCATTACTGTAAAGTTTCATGAAGTTTTGAGCATTTTGAGAATTTTGAAAATGTTGGTGTAGTTTCCATGGCAACATAGTAGTTCTAATGATCGCCAAAATCATCCAACACCTGTATATAGTGGCTTCCTACATTGTTTTAGAATATGATGATTCTGAATTGAAGCATATCCAAACAGTTCACCAAAAACCAAAAACTGATTTTTTTCACATTTGTGCCGTTTTCATGGTAACGGCAGCCATATTAAACCATTCCATCCCATAATTAAAAAGGGGGAAGGATATTAAAAATCAAATAAGTAACGAATAGGTAACGAATAGGTAACGAATAGGGAAAAGGTAACGAATAGGTAACGAATAGGTAACGAATAGGGATAGGGAATAGGTAACGAATAGGTAACGAATAGGTAACGAATAGGGAATAGGGAATAGGTAACGAATAGGGAATAGGGAATGAGTAACCAACTTGACGTCCATCATTTTTTACCTATAAAAAACGATTTTTATCTAATTTCCACAGGTAAATGTACCTTTGACCAAATTAGAGACTAATGACTTAAACAACATATTTTGCAGTAAAACATGTATTGTTCTTCCACTAATCCCCCATGTAGGAATAGCCAGAATAGTGAAATACAAAATAATAGCCAGAAGACATCCATACAGGGGACCACAGGTGGCCTTTAGACCAAATTACTCTCATTTTCTAGTGCGAGACAAGAACAACAAAAAAATCACATATCAACTCAGTTAATCAATCGAACAATTTTTCCTGTAATAAGGGCGTAGATCTCTTTAAAATAACAGTGTATAATGAATGAATGTATATGTGAATATCATTCCTAAAATATGGAATATTGTAGAATACTTTTTCACAAAAGTCAGTTTATCTCGGTTGCCAAAAGCTGGTAAGTGCGGGTTTTCATTTATTCTATGTTGTCTGTTAAATTAAATCTTGTTGTGTCACAACTGATACGTAATATGATTGTTGAACAGTTATAATTGTAAGGATGAATGTTATCATATATTTGAAATTGCATTGATTATCATTCTATTACATGTTCTAGCTCAAATACCTCGGCTGATTTACACTGTTCTTATTATCAACGTTGGTAAACTTATCAAGTTATGAACGGCATCAATGTAGGATAAATATATGTATAAAATCAATGTCAATTAAACAAAACTTGCAGCAATTTTGTCCCCCTCCCCCCCCCCCCCCCCACCTCCAAACTATTTGAACTAATATTTTTTTTATCCTTTATTGATTTTTTTTGTGCCACATTCTGTTAAAAGACGTATGTATCAAAAATACGAGACAAGATTTTTTTAAAAGATACGTTATAGTGTATGAAGTACACTTTATACAGTGTATGTAAAGTGCGGATCCTAAAATATCATTTTTACTGTATATGCCATAAATGTCTAATGTAGAATGATAAATAAACAGACGAACTTTTTTTAATTTTTGAAGAAAATGAAGAAAATTAGTTAAAATGTATATGTTCAGAAATACATAATACTAATACAACAAAGTTAGAGATGCGAGCGGGGTTTTATCGCGCCTAAAGCCATCCAGCTGTGAAATATATACCAAAATAGGTGAATATTTAGGGCATTTCACGAAAAGATCGTGCAGGTGCTTTATAACTAACAGGTGAGATGTTATTGCAGTAAAAAATATTCATTTTTATACAATTATTAAAGTTGAATAACGTAGAATATGGTTTGTCATTCAGTTTCTTCATATTTAACTAAATTCTACTATGATGATTTCGTAATGCTAGTCATGTTTACTGTCGAATAATGATACTATTCTTTCATTTTCACTGTGGAGCGAATCATTATTATTGTATATGCGGTGAATTTTCACTGTATATTTTTTTTTTATCTATTACAGCTCATTTCTTTGAGCATGTAGAGCAAGACTTTAGTTGATTTGCTTGCTTTTTTTTATTGGATAATCATTATGATAACACCCAATTTAATTCAAATATTAAAATACAGGTTAAACTATGCCTATTCATATTGTTTAAAAATGTCAATCTTATTTACAAAGTTTGTATAAACAATTATACAAACAAAGCAAGAAAGCCAACCAAAGTTTTGCTTTACATGCATTAGGAAATTAACAAACAATAGATAAAGTAAGAGAAAGATTTGATAAAATTTAACTTACGGAGGAAAGTTTGGTTTTAAAACACTAATAAATTCAATAGAAATAACATTTATTTCAAATGTATTCCATTTAGTTTCTTATAAAGCGTATAGGGATCTTTATCCTTATTTTTTTTATCCATTTCCATGACACTTCAACACTAATTACGTACATCTTGATATAGATTGCACCTTTGTTTTTCCGTTTAAAAAGTTTTACACCGGAGCCCTTTATAACTTGCTGTTCGGTGTGAGCCAAGACTCCATGTTGAAGACCGTATTTTGACGTATAATGGTCTACTTTTATAAATTGTGACTCGGATGGAGAGTTGTCTCATTGTCACATACGATATCTATAGATGGCTCAAAAACGAAACGAGACGGGATAAAAAGGGATAAAAATTCTACGCTACTTATTTAATATATTTATAATGGGCTTAATATGAGTCAAAATAGAGTAAAATAGTGAATCGCATTTGGGTATAAGCGTCACGCCGGATTGCCGATTTTTTACAAGCGTGACAGGTGAAAGTCAAATGATTGTGTAGTGAAAAACGGGAAATGAAGTCTAGCGGGACACGGATAATTACAAAAAATTAGAACTGCATAGTATAAGGGGGATACGGGAATCTGACAAAACAAGAAGCGGAATATGGGAATCTGCAAAACAGTAAGCGGGATCCAGGATCAGAACCCCCCCAATGAGACCCAAGAATAAGATATTTTTGTATATTCATCCTATTGTTACAGTCATGCCTTCAATAACAAATGTACCCGATTCGTGCATTTTTTTATATTTTTGGTCCGTTTTTCAATTTTGTGGGGTCCAAATTTATAGACAAAAGTCCTTTAATATAGATATTTGGAATTCGTTGACATGCTGAATCTAACCGTGTATCTAGTTTGGGGGATTTTTTTGTCTAGTTGCTGAAATAGCCCACATAGAGTTCCAAAGGGTCTAAAATCAACAAAAATGAATTGTAGCATGCATTTCGTGTACAATAACCCAAATGTGCATGGTTTTAACTCTGCGGTAGTATGATCCATTCGCGGATCTAGAATTTTTCAAAAGTAGGGCCCACTGACTGCCTAAGAGGGCCCGCTGCTGTCACGCTCCAGTGATTCCCTATATAAGTTAAAATCAAGGAGAAACGTAATCTGAAGAATACAATATGACATTTTGAGAATCGCTTTTGTTACAAGTTTGAAAAGATAATATATTTGATGAGGAATGAATGAGGAGTTTGTATTTCAATTTGAAAATACATGTATCATAAATCCTAAAGTCATCAACTAAGTTTTTTTTCATTTGTTGCAAGTGCATTTATCACATAATTCTACAATAAAAATTCCTCGCATCTTTGAAAATTCTCGACATTAATAATGACTGCACTAACAGTGATAATTCATCCCATCTATAGTTAAAATGGATCGCTTTCAATAATCGATATGCTATATTATGATGCTTTTATAACACTTATTTGAACTTTAATGCTATGTTTGTATATTATAAAGACATATCACAATGAAAATTTGTTAAAACTTAACTTAAAATCCTTTAACTTGATATTTTCAAAACGTAAACAAATACAGTTTTCCCATGATCCTTTATTCTACAATAGACATACCCGCATATAACAGTAAAAATGAACTAGCTGGATTCGCACTTTATATACACTGTTTATATATATTTTATTTTAAATATTTCGTCTCGTACCTGTGGAACGTATGGACAGGTTTCTCAAATGATTTCGTTCATTGACCGTAAAATATTTCCGCTAATTATCAAACCAGTCAAATAGAGTGTGTCCACTCTAGTAATTAACTGTTTGTTTGTTTGTTTGTTTGTATTTCTTATTTATTTATAGTTTAATATTGTTCAGTGCATAAGTTCTTAAACCGAAAATGAAAGTAGCTCTGAACTTTAATATATCCTGCTGTTATTATTTGCTCTGATGTCATTGATTATCAAATCATAAACGATGGAGTTGCGGCCGTCCGAAATTTACTTTACACAGGCATCGATTAGTAGCAAATTTGGGAGGTGTACGAGGCATAAAAACAAAACTATCGGAGAAACACTTGATGATTTAGCTGAAGGCAAAATTAGTATTGGAAGCATTCCAAACATAAGTGTCATGAAGGAGAATGGAAAATGGTGGACAGCAGATAATAGGAGATTGTGGATATTCAGGCACCTTGAAAAATTAGGGAAATGTAGCGAAATTCCAGTTGATATCATCAACAGTATAGATTCAAGGAAACGCTCTTCAACAAATGGAGGTATCAATGTATATATATTTAAAGGAAGAAATCCTGGAGGTGTTTGGCATAGCAAAGTTGACAGCATCAAAATCCAAGATACTAGTAAACCAAAAGAAATAAATAATGAGATATCAACTGTGACAGTTGTTCAAAACCATGAAAATAATCAATCTGAAATAGGATGCATTGCAGATTGCATATCAAGTGGCAACAAAATAGTAAAGTGCAATGATCTACATACGGTCGAAGCTATCAGAGAAAGTCCATACGCTACAACCAATCCCGATTCAATTTCTAGCATCGTAAAATCAGAATACGAAAAAATAAAACACTACTTGAAAATGAAACGTTTAAAATCAGATGACATGGGAATGGAAATGAATAGTATTTGGCTAGAGAATTTGCCTTTTCCATTTGGCCATCGAGACCATAAAATTCCTACTCTTAGTTACAAATCCGAGTGTAAAGTCTCAAACCGTATTAATTCCCGTAATACTTCAGACGTCATACCCAAAAGGTCGTTTCTACATCAGAGTTCAAGATACAAACCTTATAATCGTGAAAGTAAGTTTGGATATTTTGAACAGACGTTTGCATCCAGGACAAAATTAGACATGAATACAGTCAATATGTTCATGTATCCTATTTATTCTTATTTCGATAAGATATTTAAATTTGGAAATTATGATGGTCGTTACGTTGATGTTAGTATTTACCAACAGAGCAAGTATTATTATGTACACCCGAAAAAAAATGTGCATTCATATCCTAAAACAAACAGCCACAATTATGACAGTGGTTCCGATCTTGAAGATGAATATGAGTATTGTGATGAATGCGAATCCGACACCTCGAATGATAACCAGAGTCTTGTAAAAAGTTTTAAAGACTCAGTCGAAGAAAGTTTCGACGATTCAGACATAGAAAACTCTGACGATTCAAATGATGATAATTTCGATTACTCAGACGACGAATATTTGGACATTTCGGACAATGATACACTCATGTATTCGCAAAAGAAAAACACAAGTAATGCATTACAGACAGGGTCGCAGCATTCAGCCACAGAATTTCAACATTCATACAGAGAAAGCTTTGATATTGTATACGACTCTTTTCACAATTCTGTTGATGAATTCAGATGTTATGATTATTTGTCTAAAGAGTTAGACGACGACGATTCTTGTGACTCTGGAAGCTCCACTATATCAAATGATGGTGACCATTATACTGCTGTGTTAGACAGAGCATACCTCGCTGGATGTTATAATAGTGATACGGATAATATGATATACGACTATATTGATTAATTGAAATATGTATTATGATGTTTTAGATTTGGTGTTTTCAATCATTATTAATAGAGTTTATATTTGCTTTAAAAAAATCAGTTTTCAAATAAAAAGAGTTAAGGCTATTCACGTTTTTACTGGAGACCTGAACAGCGTCAACAACAAATACCATTATAGACTAAATCCATAATTTGGAAACACAATTTTAAGGTAGAAAAGGGTTATGTCGCAGATCATAACAAGTTATGGACTTAAAATGAAAAAGACAACATAAATACACTTATACCATGAGACTCAAACATTTCTGTATTGAACAACTTCAGGGGTATATAAACAGTTATTCAACATCTTTCGTCAAAAAGCCAATAGTTATTTAACACCCTGTTCCTCCTCCATGACAAATATTGACCTTGTGTTTTCCCGTCTGTCAAACCACAACCAACATAGTTTTTTCTATTAATTATACCCCACGCAACGGGTTGCGGAGGGTATAATGTTTTTGACCCGTCCGTCCGTCCGTCAGTCCTGTTTCTTGTCATCGCAACTCCTCTCAAACCACACAACAGAATTTCACGAAACCTTTTCAGATAATAAGGACATACTATGTAGTTGTGCATATCGACGGGAAATTGCGATTTTGTTTCTCCAGTGGCAATATGAGGAGACGTGGGGTATGTGAGCGTGCTTACAAAGGTTCTTTAATTATATAATACAATCTCGTTGGTAGGGCGATTAGGTATTGGCGAGTCACTTGGAACCTCGACACATACTTTCAAGACATTTACCAAAGAGAAAATCCTGAACAATCATTAGTTTGTTCTATAATCCTTTAGATTTCACTTAAAGATCAAAAACTTGATCAGCATTCATTGTAAGTGGATTACCAAATTACATATGTATCCTTAAAGATTTGTAATATAACTGGGTCTGACAAATGTTATTCGGATCATATTAATTTCAAAATTACTAGCATCTAGTTTATCAGCAATCAGAGGCAGCAGAAATTGACCGATGTTCAAATTTCATTCATCAAAGAAGAAGATACAAATTTAGGAACAAAATCAGAAGGAATCGCATAAACTCCAAGAGGAGGAAGTACGGGTGGTACTCAGACAAGTTAAGTGTTTTGTCAGCAACAAAATAAAAGGCAATCTAATTAAAACCCGATCTCTCATCGCTCCAGAGAGGCAGCAGTAGTATACCGATGTTAAAATCTCTTGCATTTAGGAAGAAGATATACATCAAGGTATAAAACAAACCCAAATGAATCGCATAAACTCCAAAACTGAGCGACAACGGATGCATGGCAAATTTAGCATCACCTGCCATGCGAATCCACACTCAGTCAAAATATTTCAATCGGAAATTTGACACGACTAGCAAAAGGAGTAGGTGCGCTAAGGGCCGTTTTGGTCAACAGAAATGAAGAGTTTCAAAGCTATGTTATTGTTTTTTTTTTATTGACAGCATATTTGGTACATCTTTTGACAAGCAATCATTGTGGCTATGTGACCCAACTGTTCTCTTTTTCGTGTTGAGGGGCTGTGTGCTACTAAATGGTATAAATAATTCATCAAAAGCAACTACTTTCATGTCAACGCTGTGATTGGATATTCGAATAATGTTCGTGGCAGTTGCGTTCGACTACGATTTTTTGACAAGGATTGTGGCCTGTGTTTTTTTTCTATCGCAAGTTTGTGGTTCTCTCTTGGCACTACATTTACCGCCATCAATAAAACTGGCCGACACGATAACGCCACGTCTGCTGGATTTGATGTTAATCACCTAAAACATTAAATCAGTCAATCTATATCTTTCTTATCCACTTGTTCTTTTATTTATATGATAGAAAACAGTTATGTGTGGTGTGATTGCCAATGAGACAACTCTCCACAAAGGACCAAATGACACAGTTATTAACCACTATAGGTAACCGTACGGCCTTTAGCAATGAGCAAAGTCCATATCGCATAGACAGCTATCAAAAGCCCAGAAATGACAAATGTAAAAAATTCAATACTTAATGCCTATTTTATGAACAAAAAATAAACGAAAACAAATATGTAACACATCAACAAATAAACTCATCATAGATACCAGGACTAAATTTAGTATATACGCCAGACGCGCGTTTCGTCTACAAAGGACTCACCAGTGACGCTCAAATCCAAAAAAGTTAAAAATGACAAATAAAGTACAAAGTTGAAGAGCATTGAGAACCAAAATTCTTAAACGTTTTGCCAAATACAGCTAAGTTTATCTATGTCTGAGGTAGAAAAGCCTTAGTATTTCAAAAAAAATCAAAAATTTGTAAACAGTAAACTTATAAATATAACCATATCAATGACAAATCATGTCAGCACAAAAAGTGCTGACTTCTACGACAACCACTGAATTACAGGCTCTTGGGACTTGGGACAGGCATAAACATACAGAATGTGCCGGGTAAAACATTTCAGAGGGATCCTAACCCTCTCCCTAACCTGAGACAGTGGTGTAACAGCACAACTAAAATCAGTTGAAAAGGCTGAACTCATCAGATGGATACAATTATGAAAAAAATTCTACAAAAACACACAGTGAATGTTGACTTTTACTTTCTTCTATACAGATAATGCCCTCTCACTTAATCATTCAAATGTTGGTAAGTATGTTGAAGGCATCTATCCAATCGAACATTCAATAAAGGATACCATAAACACATTATTCTGCCTGGTATATTGACTATTGGATACATAAGAAAAGTAGACCTTTTAAAGTCATCATTGACATCAGGAAAGGCAAATGTAATGGTCACAATTTTTTTCTGCATTGAATAATATTTCAACTCAGTTAATACGTTTCCACCTATTCATTTACACCCTGTTAAGTGTGGTGCAAGAAATATCTCTTTGGGTAGAATAAGATAACAGGCAATAGCCATAAGAAAATGGGTTACATCTCATACTTTGAAAATAATTAAATAATACAATAGATTTGCCTAAAAATATCACATATTATCAAATTGAACTAACATAACAATATGTAGATGATAAATACTATTATCAAAAAAAGTAAAGTGTGAAGATGTGTATGATTAACAGCATACCTTACTGGGCAGTATGTTTAAGGATGTACACCTCTGAAGAGCCAAAAATTTCTAGAATTAAAACTTTTTTTCTTAACCTGATTTTAGGTTTTTAATATAAGACTGTAACAAAATAATAGGTGAAGAAATAACATGTGGTGGGGCACTTGTTTTTTGCTACGGCTCTTTGAAAATGTCCAATTTTGATAATTTTCCCATTTTTCATCGATTTTTAGCTATTTTTGGGCTATTATCATGAAAAAAATCACAGTTTCACAATTAAACTTTTTTTCATACTTTCTATAAAGATGAAGTGAACCAATCTTAATAAATTTTACTTACAAAAACTATAGGTTGGTGCTAATATAAGAACGTTTTATCATATTTCGACGCTTTTTTTGTGTAAAATTTACCATGCTGTCAATTTTGTATTTTTGTGATTTTCTCAGTTTTAAGAACACAATGCATATTATTTTATCTTTTTTGTTATAAATGATTGAAAAAAAGACATATCTAAGAAATTTTAAAAAGACCAAAACGATATGGGATGTACATGATTCTTGTTAAATCATTTTTGTATCCCTCACCCATTTTCTCAAAATTTTGGCAAAAGATACTGACTTGATTGGTCGTAAAATTTGAAAACTGGATTACGCAAAAAACATTTATTGTAAATACACATTTTTTTCACAGATTTATGTTTGATTATAATATTTTTTTAAATTCATTGTTCATGTTGATATTCTCCACTTCTATCACATGTTTTGGAAATAATTCAAGAACGAGATTTCAACGAGACTGAAAAGTCAGAAGAATACATCCTTAAGAAAACCGTTTTTGTTTTGATCGCATGGTTCATGTGTCCATTAAATTTAAATTAAGAAGGAAAAGGTCACATAATTCTTTGTAGTCCAAACAATAATTAAATTTGGGAAACAGATTTTGACAATAAAATGTCTTTAATTGTACACATTAATTTTGTTAATTTCAGGGAATATCAGAATTGCCAGATAACAACAAAATAACATTTCCAGAAAACAAACCTATACCATTTGAGGAAATAATACCAGATGCTTCACATGAGGCATTAGATCTACTGAAAAAAGTTTTAGTGTATCCATCTAAGCAACGCATAACTGCAAAAGACGCTTTATTACATCCATATTTCTTCACAGAACCCCTCCCAGCACATCATTCAGAATTACCGATACCTCAAAGGAGTAAACGTGGATTACTACGTCGCCAACAGACTCATGAATATAACTTTGAAACTCCTTTGAAGAAATCATTAATAGACCCTGAAATGTTAGCACCACATGTTGTTAAGATGAAATAGATAAATGTATTGACATATTTCATACTTTTTTTTATGTAACAACAATGCCATTGATACATTGTAGCATCAACTATAATTTTTACAATTTTTACAAAAGGATATTTGGAAATAAGTAATTGTGATACACCATTATAATCAATGTGGTTTTGAAAGACAATCATCCATTTCTTAGACTTATCTTTGGTGAAAACTATTGAATTGCGTATATAGTATGACTAAAATAACAAAAATACCAAACTCATAGTAAAGTTCAAAACAGAAAGTTCATAATTGAAAGGCAAAACCAAAAGCTCAAACGCATCAAATGAATGGATAACAACTGACATTTTCCTGACATGGTTCAGGCATTTTCTTATGTAGACCATGGTAGAGTAAACCTGGTTTTATAGCTAGCTAAAGCTCTCAATATTTTATTATTTTATTATTACATTTTGAACAGAGTTGAAACATAGTTTAACTCTGTTTAACATTTGTTGAATGGTGACTTCATATATGGTATGTAAACAATTCATTTTGCAAAGCTTAGACTTGCCTACCATACACTGTGGAATGCTGTCCAGCTATTGGTATTTAAATAGTTCAGTTTCAAACTCGACAAAAAATTCAGCTATTAACCATTTCCTTACCAAAGTTTCTTTTATATGCCATATGGGTGAAAAAAATCCCGTTTTGATTTAATTGGAGGTCATTAGGCAAAATGGCAAATCCTCAGAAGCAGGTGAAAGGCTGATTTTTGGGCCAAATTTGACTTTTCTTTTGTCCAGCTTTTCCGAAATGCAAGTTCAAAAATGTCCTTTAGAAGGAAATAGATGCCTATTGATTATTGGGTCAGTAGATCAAGATTAAGATCAAGGTTCCTGATGTTATATTTAGAACTGTAAATTACATCTTAATCAGTTTAAGAGGATAATGTCTCATTTTGGCGAAACAGACCCATACATTGATTTCAAGGTCTTCAGGTATAAGGAAACATCTGGATACCTATTATATTATAGTTCAACCTTTACTTAAACTAGCTTGATACATTTATATTAGGAAGACCCCCCTTTAATATAAATATAGATGATGTATCTCATTTTATATTTTTTTAGTTGTCCAATGCTCAGTTTTTTAGGTTTGGTAAATTACTCGGCTACTATAAGTGGTTAACCAGCTATGCTACCATCTTCATTATAAAGCTTTATACAAATAGTGTGCAGATATGTTATCTGTATTCATTGCATTGAATGATTGAATATACACCAACATTATATTTTTTATAACCACTGGTTTATTACACTTGTTAGCGGACTATCAGTCACAGAGGGCACTATTTTCCCAGTTGCAATCGCTTTCCTCTTGCAATATTTAAATCATACATTTGCAAGTTGTCTCATTATGTTTTAATAAACAAGTTAGTTAATGATACTTGGTCATCAGCTGCATTTAGTGTCCAGAATCTGTATAATATAAACCTATGATATTGTCTCAGTAGTTCTATCCACATATGTTGCTGGAATAACCTTAATCAGAAATGCTTTGGCCAAAGTTGGGATGCAAAATTGATAAAACATCCAAATAGAAAATGGCATTCATAGAGTATATCAATTTATCTAAGCTATATAATGGTCAGCTTTCCTTGAGGCAGTCACAATGTTATTTATAAGATTGTGTATTGTAACATGATTTATAAATGGAAATTAACAATATGTATGCATCTAAATTGTGATAGTACTAAAGTTTCCCCCGAATGTGACCAACCAAATTCGACTTATCATCGAATTTATACTTACATGAGCAACCCGAGCGGTGTCACATGTGGAGCAGGATCTGCTTACCCTTCCAGATCACTTAAACTCATTCCTCTTTTTTTTGGGTTCGTGTTGCTCAGTCTTTAGTTTCTATGTTGTGTTTGTTATACTGTTGCTTGTCTTTTAGTTTTTGTCAGTTTTTGCCATGGCATTGTCATTTTATTTTCAACTTAAAGTTTAAAAGAGGGACGAAAGATACCAGAGGGACAGTCGAACTCATAGATCGAAAATAAACTGACAATGCCATAAAATGGGATAAACTTCATGTTTTTTGTAAAATTGACACGAACTTGGCAATGCACCACCATTTAACAGCGTAATGTTTTATGAATAAGTTGTGATGTCAGTTTGCACATATAGTCATCATTTGCCTTTCTAACTAAACTGATAACGTCATTCCGAATTTCTCTTAAACAATTCCATTGGATTATATGAAATATTGGCTTTCTGGTGAATTCTATTACAATTTCATATCTTGTTTCTCTTAAGAAGTTAAAGGATAAGGCTATCATTGTTTTCATTATTCCTTCTTAGCTCATGTATAAAGTCAGTCTCATATGAATAAAAGAACAAAGTGACAAGAAAAGGAGCACAGTTGGTTTCAAAATTGACATTATGATTTTCTATTAAAAAAAAATGTCCTCTAAACATAGCAAATATGTATTTAATCAAGAAATCCAACATCTAGACAATTGCCAGTTTCAGAGAATATTTTGTTCGAATTGGAGTGATTTTTTTCAAAGTACGATGTTCTTTTCTTCATATAACAGGATACCGAATTGTATCTTCGTTGACCTTTTTTTTTTTAAACAAAACCGGACAATTTATTTCAATTTTCTTTTAGTCTAGAGTGGGGAATTCTCGTTTAAAGGATAAAAAAGTCAAATGTATTAATACTATTGCAAGAGGAAAACATATTTGGATTGTGTGTACTATCTTTCGATTTATTTTAATGTATCTGTATCTGATTGACTGCCAACCCCAGTGTAAGTAGTTTCACAATTTATTTAGCCCAGATTTGATTACTGATAAAATAATGTTAATAAAAAAGAAAAGTTTCTTGGAGCACATGGAAGACCCATCAAGTAAGGAAACTATTGTAACTTAGGTTTTGTGGAAGGAAGATCAAGTCTTGATCTTCTGTTGAAATTTCAAAGGAACATATAACAGACCAATTATCCTTTCAGACGTGCTATTTAGTGAGCGCCGTGGGGGTATATGTTGAATTACCAAATGAATTTTCAATACCTATTCCTTTTATCAAGCTGTTTATTAAATGTGATTCACACACATAAACCATGTCGTTTTGGGGCTATATTTGCAACTTTTGTCATATAAGCAGGACAGGTGTTTATATAAAGCAATCTTTTGGGTCTTTGGTGAAAATCAATGTAGTATGTGTATTCAAAAACCAATTTAGTCTTTTTGTTTTTATTTGTTTCAACGACCTCGTTGCCCTAACTCAATTATGTAAGAATATTAACGTCCACAATGAACGAATGAACTATTTAAAAAGGGATTATGTTTCTATGTGTACAAACTGCGCCTTTCCTTGTCGACCCCTTCTTATTTTCACATGAATCGGAGTTTCTTCAGACACTTGTCAAAAACAAGAAGATCAAAGAAGCCAGGTCATTTAATTCCACATTCAAATATATATTGATGATGTTCTTTCTATGGACAATCCAATATTTTCTGATTGGGTTCCATTAATCCATCCCCAAGAACTAGTAATTAAAGAAACTCAGACATTGCCTCCTCGGCCTCATGTTTAGGCTTATACTTCGAATTTGACATACACGGTAATTTTCAGTACCAGAATCTGAAATGACAAAACGAGATGATTTTCATTTTGAATTTATCAATTCCTCCCACCTCAGTAGCATATACAAACTTCTCCTGCATATGGGATATACATTTCCCAACTTATTCGGTATTCAAGAGCATGTAGCAACTACTCAGATTTGTAAACGTCACCAGTGTCTGAGCAGAATGTTGACGAACAGAATTCATCGGAAGGTACCATGACCTTCCTGATAAATAATACACGATGGTTCTTGAAGTATAGAATCTAGGTACTGACGTTGTTTATCATCTCAAAAACATGTTATAGTATTCTTTTATTGTCTTTATGAATATTTAATGTTTAGTATGCTTTTGGTGGTATCCATTTGACATGGCTCTGTACTTATTCGTCCTGTTATTGTGTTATTGTTCTATGATAAATTTTGTATTCCTTTCATTTTTGCTTATATATTTATCTATAAGCCTTTTTGTGATTCTTTGTATCATATGACGTGGCTCTGTACAATGTACATCCCGTAATGGGGTTATAATTGTTCTTTTATAATTTCTGTATTCTTCTCTATCATTTGTGATAATATGCAATGATTAAATTCATGTTTGTGTTTACTTCTTGCATATGACGTGGCTCAGTATTATTATACCCTGTCATTGTGTTATTTTGCTATCATCAACATCTTCATCATGGTAAATATTTGTTAATATAATTGTTTGTCTATAATGTGTTTAAATGTGTTTAAATGATAACATAATGTTGACTGCTGCGCCCCTGTTACTGAGATTTTTAACTATTATTTTTTTTTTTTTTTTTTTTTTTTTTTTTTTTTTTTTTTTTTTTTTTTTGAAGTAATCATACTTTATTGATATTTTTACATTTGTTAGTGGATACATCAAATACCGGTACCTTATCCCGGCCTCGTTAACCGTTAGTAGCATATAATTAATTTGATTAGTATTTGTTAGTTTCTTAACTGTAATATATACATTCATAAATCATTGTAAATTATAATATATCCAACTAAAAACATTATCAATATAGAATGATCAATAAATCTGAATAGATAAAAAAAATTAATAAATTATAAAGAATAAATAAATAAAAAAAACACAGAAGTTTTGAATTTTGGAAAAAAAAATAAAAAAAAATAAAAAATAATAAATATATTTTACTTGCAGGATATATTTATTCAAATATTTGTATACAGGCAATAACTTAGAGGAACCTACATGTAGTTATAAACATAGACAAAACATCCAGCATATATATAAAACCAGCATATAACAGTATTAAATTATAATATAGGTGGTGGTGTGGATAAGGAAAGGAATGTACGTATAAATAATTCTGGTACATAATGTTTAACTATTATGTATGTTTGTTTGATTGTTCACACTTCGTTGTCAATATAAAAGAATTTTATGCGACTGTCATGAAAGAGAGGTTTAGCTAACTATAAAACCAGGACTAATCCATCTTTCTCTAATACAAAAAAGGTCCGTACAATGTCAGGAATGTGAAAGTTGTTATCCATTCGTTTAATGTGTTTATGATTTTGATTTTGTCATTTGAAATTGGAATTTTTTTTTGAATTTTCATCGGAGTTCATTATTTTTGTAATGTTACTTTTTACAATGACATTTACACATAGATATAATGACGTTACATAAACAGCACTAACGCGTATAATGCATTTAGAATAATTACAGGTTTTTGATCCTGACTTATCAGGATGATGAGACACTTGCAATTTTAAACGACACCGTTTCGATGGTGCCATCTGTATGTGCGTTTTTTTTTACTAGACTGGACGAACTCGGCGCTGCTATTCTGGTTGATTTTCGTCGAGACTTCGGCTTTAGTTTTGTTATGCTGGGAAACATTACATTCACTCTGTGGTTAAAGTTTTAAAAATTTTAATAACTTTCTTAAACTATCCTGGGTTTGTACCAAACTTGGACAGAAGCTTGTTTATGATCATAAGATAGTATCGAGAAGTAAATTTTGTAAAAAAATAAATCCATTTTTTTCCATATTTTACTTTTAAATGGACTTAAATTTTCTGCCAGGAAACACCACATTTATTTAACTCTGTGGTTGAACGTTTTAGCATTTTAATAACTTTCTTATACTATTTTTGATTTGTACCAAACTTGAACAGAAGCTTGTTTATGATTAAATGCTAGTATCTAGAAGGACATTTTGTTTTCTTCCAATTGACATTACATTCAGTTTTCAGTTAAAGTTTTTAACCATTTATTAAACTATCCTTGATTTTAACCAAACTTGGGCAGAAGCTTCTAACAATAAAAAAATAGGAATATTTTTATTGATTTATTTCTCCATTTTTGGTGAGCCTGCAATTAACGGAAAAAGTATAGTAAAGTACTGGGTTCCGCGGAAACCTTACACAATTTTTGTAAAAGCAAAACTGAAACCAGTGGCGGATCCAGAACTTTTCATAAGTGGGGCCCGCTCACAGTAGTCCCCCCCCCCCCCCCCGAACTGGATCCGCATTTGGGAACGTTAAGTTAGAGGACACTCATAGCTTAATTTAATTTTTCCTCAGAGAAGCTCATATCTAAACAGTATGAAGTCTGCCTCATATAATAAAAAAAAAAAAGAACAAATAAAAAAAAAGTAGCACAGCTAGTTTACGACAAGCTGTTTAAATAAAAAAAAAAAGATATGTAAAGTAGGTTCCGTTCAAAGAAATCTTAACAATGCACTCCTGAAAGATTCCCGTCATTCAAATAGAGGATTTCAACATTCATGCAGAGAAATCTCCGATATTTCTCAGGACTCTTTTGGCAATTCTGTTGATGAATTCAGGTGTTTTGATCTTACATACAAAAAAGAAGGATACGTTTCAAGTTACTTGGATGAGGAAAATTCGTGCGAGTATTACGATGAACAAAATACTCCATTTAAATATTTGAACATGGAAGACTCCGCCATTACAAATATTGACAGTTCCGATGACCATTATACTGCTGATTTAGACAGCACATACCTTGCTGGATCTTACAATAGTGACGTGGATAATATGATATACGACTATATAGATTGATCGTATTTCGAAATGCATCTTCTAGATTTTACATTCTAGTGAATACCAGAAAATTTAAATTTATTAATTGAAACATGCAATCAGTTAATTGTGACCTGAATATTGTCGACAACGTTGATAAATGTTCTCACCAAAGGAGTAAATACTGTTAGCCTAAAACAATTGATTTTGACTGGATATTAACTTTAGATATTAAAGTGTTCAGTCGAAGAGTATATCAAGCATGCAATGGACTTAGAGTGAAATACGAAAGCATAGATACACTTTGAGAATAGATTAAGGCTGTGTTGATAAAAAATATAATTAAGCAACTAAAGAGGTATATGAAAACGATTGCTACGTCTATCTTCAAGGACCCAAATATTTTTTATCACATATCACTCCATCAAGACAAGTCTGATGTGTCACCCACTGTTACATCCCAAACAACGTTTTGCTTATAAACTGCTTGATATATACAGAAATAGGCTTATCACTTAGAAAGTCAAATTATACTCCCATGACGCTTATTAAAGAGAAAATACTGAACAATCATATATGTTCTATGATTCTTTATATTTCTTCTAAAGATGAAAAGTTAGATCTGCATTCTCTGTAGTGGATTACCAAATTACATAAGTATTCTACAAGTTAGTTATATAACTGTATGATCTGACAAATGCTCTACGAAGCATCAGTCAAAGCTATTAGAATCTAATTTATCAGCAGTCTAATTAGAGGTAATAGTAGAATAATGATGTTCACATCTCTAACATCCACGAAGAAGATACAACTCAAGGTGTAAATATGAGGAAATCGCATAACTCCAAAAGAAGGTATCACGAGTGCATGACAAGTTAATCATATCCTGCTATTCATTCATCACCTGCAATGCAAATCAACACTCAATCAAAACAAGAATGAGTCCTAAGTACACTATCTTTTTCTATGTTCAGTGGACTGTGAAAATGGGGTAAAATCTCTACTTTGGCATTAAAATAACATAGATCATATCATAAGACGTTAAGCACGATATTGCGTCTCAAATGGTAACGTCAATTTTTTACGTTTTACGGCGATTACCGATTATTTGGGATAAGTTTTGTATTTCGCTTGCAATTTTTGTTTTGCACATCAATATGAATAGTTCTTAAAATGTTTTGTTGTACTGAATATGCTTTGAATATTTCCCAATGAAGGTAACGTAAGCAACTAACAACAAAATATATCGTATTTGGGTAATGCATATCTTTATGAAATGAGAAGATATATACGGTATGATGAGTGCCAATGAGACAACTCTCTACCAGAGATCAATTGACATAAAACGTATCAGAGTGCAATGTTTTCCCATTTGGACCCGAAAAGGAGGAGGATATATATTTTGCTTTAATATAAAAAATGTGTCGGGAATTACAGGTTAAACGGGTCTTGCTTATAAAATTCACTATACTTTCTTTAATAGCGGTACAATTAGATTATAAAATGAAACGATTGTCAGAAAAAAAGGTTAATTATAATTCATCTCATATGTTTACAAGCTTTGTATGATGTGGAGAGGTATATAGCCACGCTTTAGGCCCAATTTTATTTTCATTTTCAATTATATACACATAAATCTTATTGCAGAGGAAAAAAACAACTTAAGAACCTCATCTAAACGAACAAACACAGTCATCGGATTTTTTTTATGATGCTTTGTGGTCTTGTTGATAGTATCTGACTATCAAGAAAATTCTATCTGAGGGACTATATACAGATGATCCACCATAAATAGCTTACCCCGAATCGACAACGTTGAAAACGTACGAAAATCGTCCAGTGGACAAACTTGCAAGACATTTCATTTCTTTGAAAACGAAGTCGTTTTGACTACGCAAGTTATCAAAAAGTATGTAGCTGTTTTGTAAAGTTAAAGCACAATTACTAAAAAGGACTATTTAGCATGCAACTAATCTAGTTTTTTAATAAATAACGTCGCAAATGACAATTTTTTCTGTAAAAAACGGCAAAATCCGACATTGGACATCTTGCAAGACATTTGCTAGAAGCCGTTGCATTTTTATATGTAGTGTGAGTGCTCCAAAAATTCGATTTTAATATGGTCTCTGTATGCACATATGTGAGCTGAATTTACACAAACGAAATATCATATAATCTTATATTTTAAAACCTATAAATTTTGATCACTTAACATCTTCCAAAATCTGACCAATATGAACACTATTTGTTTTTGCCAAAAAATAGCGCTGGTCGTATCAGAAACACATATCCAGTAATATTGTTATACTTTATATATGAAGCATATCATTCATTCGAATTTTCGTGGATATAACACTATTTTGAAGAACACAAACACCCCTGCTAAAGTGATTATGCGTATAGTCTGTTACGTCTGACACGCACATTTTTGACGTTTTGTCAATATGTTGTCCTTATTTTAGACTATGGTAAAATATGATAAAACAATTTGTACTTTTTTCGGAATAGTATTTACCTGTCTAGTCTATGGATATAAGTTTTATATAACTTAACTGTTATGAGTTTATAGAAAAGGTGTTTATTAGTGTGGTCTGGTTGATCACACGGTATTGACGCAATAACGTGCGAAACGTCTGAGGAACATGTGTACTAAGTTTCAAGTTGATTGGACTTCAACTTCATCAAAAACCACCTCGAACAAAAACTTTAACCTAAAGAGGGACAGACGGACGGACAGACGAACGGACGCACACACCAAAAAACATAATGTACATAATGGGGCATAATTACAAATTTACAAAACTGACAGCATGGTAAATTTAAGACGAAAAAGCATCAACATATAATAAAACATTCTTATATTAACACCTACCGATAGTTTTTTCTTTTAAGTGAAATTTATTCAGATTGGTCGACTTCACTTTTATTGAAAGTATTTAAAAAAGTTTAATTGTTAAAGTGTGATTTTTTTTCACGATAATAGCAAAAAAAATGGTAAAATTTGAAGAAAATGAGAAAATAATCAAAATTAGGCACTTTCAAAGGGACATAGGAGCAAAAAAGAAATGCATTAGCATATGATCTTTTCCTAGTCATATACTAGTAAACCCACAAATCAGGTAAAAAAGTTTAATTCTAGAATTTTTTGGCTCCTCAGAGGAGTACATCCTTAAACTAAAAGCAATGGGTCAACTATATGTGTTGTATTGAAAAATTGTTAGCTGTACATTTCTGTCTGGCATAGTTCATCTGACCTTGATCTCAAATTCATGGTTCATTTGTGAATGTTTAGTTTTCTTTGTTTCGTCTGTTTTTCAGAAACTTTTTGGAAAAGGTAAACTGTATGTAGTGTACTGAAGGTGTACATGTATTTCTTGTTGGTATATATGACCTACGCCACATTTTCTTTGATCATGTGAAGTTTATGTGATAGTTTTAGTAAGGCTTTATTTCTATGACTATCAACATAATCTCAATGATTAGTGAAGAAGGCGAGACATTTCAGCATGTGCACTCTTGTTTTTAAAAAAGAAGGGTCCATGTACTCGTTTTCAAATTAATGATTTAAACCAATTAAAATTCATCTTTCCCGGTATATTGCAGTTTGGAATCACAAAGCTATGTCCCGTCTCACAATTCACACTCGCTCTGTGTTAACGAAACATTGCAATAACTCATTCAGGGGACCGCATGAGGCCTTTGGACCAATTTACTCTTATTTTCTAGTGCGAGACAAGAAAAAAAATCACAGATCAACTTAGCTTATCAATCGAACCATTTTCCTGTTATAATGGCGTAGATCTCTTTTAAAGTAACAGTGTATGTTGTATATTCATAATGTACACAGCCATGTATCACCATCACTGCTGGTGATCCGATGGACAAATCTGTTGTAGAGTTGTCACTGGCTCAGACGTACTTATAAATATAATTATTTTCTGTGATTGTATCTTACATTAATTTGTAGGATCCTTTACTATAGATAATTTAGCTGATCTGTAAAAATAACATCTCCATGCCTTATATATCATGTACTGTAGTACGCCACTAGATTAAAACTGACGTGGAAAGGTAACACATGGCCAGCGAAAGCTTCATTTTTTTGAAGTCCAGGTGGTCGTGTGGTCTAGCGGGACGGCTACAGTGCAGGCGATTTGTTGTCACGATATCGCAGTAACATGGGTTCGAATCCCGGCGAGGGAAGAACAAAAAATTTGCGAAAGCAAATTTACAGGTCTAACATTATTGGTTGATGTTTAGACGAGTTGTATATACATAATGTACACAGCCATGTATCACCATCACTGCTGGTGATCCGATGGATAAATCTGTTGTAGAGTTGTCACTGGCTCAGCCGTACTTATAAATATAATTATTTTCTGTGATTGTATCTTACATTAATTTGTAGGATCCTTTACTATAGATAATTTAGCTGATCTGTAAAAATAACATCTCCATGCCTTATATATCATGTACTGTAGTACGCTGCTAGATTAAAACTGACGTGGAAATGTAACACATGGCCAGCGAAAGCTTCATTTTTATGAAGCACAGGTGGTCGTGTGGTCTAGCGGGACGGCTACAGTGCAGGCGATTTGGTGTCACGATATCGCAGTAGCATGGGTTCGAATCCCGGCGAGGGAAGAACAAAAAATTTGCGAAAGCAAATTTACAGGTCTGACATTGTTGGGGTGATGTTTAGACGAGTTGTATATATATATATATATACGAGTCTAAATTGAAAACTAAGTTCAAACCTATGATTGCGTTGGATAAAACCCGCAAGTTTTATACGTGTCCATGTAAAACAAATTTCGTCGTAGAAGAGTCTAAATACAGCACAAATAACATTTTCCATAAGACCAATAGTTATCAAAAGTACCAGGATTATAATTTTATAGGCCAGACGCGCGTTTCGTCTACATAAGACTCATCAGTGACGCTCAGATCAAAATAGTTAAAAAGCCAAACAAATACAAAGTTGAAGAGCATTGAGGACCCAAAATTCCAAAAAGTTTTTGCCAAATACGGCTAATGTAATCTACTCCTGGGGTACGAAAATCCTTAGTTTTTCGAATAATTCAAAGTTTTGTAAACAGAAAATTTATAAAAATGACAATATAATTGATATTCATGTCAACACCGAAGTGCTGACTACTGGGCTGGTGATACTCTCGGGGACGAAACGTCCACCAGCAGTGGCATCGACCCAGTGGTGTAAATAGTTATCAAAATTACCAGGATTATAATTTAATACGCCAGACGCGCGTTTCGTCTACATAAGACTCATCAGTGACGCTCAGATCAAAATAGTTAAAAAGCCAAACAAATACAAAGTTGAAGAGCATTGAGGACCCAAAATTCCAAAAAGTTGTGCCAAATACGGCTAAGGTGAAAAAAAAAGTTAAAAAGTAGTTTTAAACAAAACGCATTTGACAAACAGGTCGAACAACTGATGTTCTTTAACCCTGCTGGCTGCCATTGCCAAATAAAATTGATCACAATATGTAACAAAATGGATCTTAATATAGATTTAATACTAAACAAAAAACAATTAACTTGTGGCCACGATGTTATGCCACAAACATAAGGTGTCAATATTTTTTTGTAAAACCAGATCCTGATTTCGACAATAAATGTCTCTTCAGTGATGTTAGGGATCGAAACGGTACTTGGAAGGTCATAAAAAAATGTACCCTCATTTTTAGAAAGACTCTTGAAATATATACGAGTCTAAATTGAAAACTACGTTCAAACCTATGATTGCGTTGGATAAAAACCCGCAATTTTTATACGTGTGCATGTAAAACAATTTCGTTGTAGAAGGGTCTAAAATATATATATATATGTAAAATCAATGTCAATTAAACAAAACTTGCAGCAAATTTGCCCCCCCCCCTTTTCAAAACTATTTGAACTAAGTTTTTTTTATCCTTTATTGATTTTGTTTGTGCCACATTCTGTTAAAAGACGTATGTATCACAAATACGAGACAAGATTTTAAAGATACGTTAGTGTATTTAGTACACTATATATATATTTTTTATTTTAAATATATCGTCTCGTACCTGTGGAACAAATGGTTAGGTTTCTTATTATGGAGGTCTCAAATGATTTCGTTCATTGACCGTAAAAATATTTCCGCTAATTATCAAACCAGTCAAATAGAATGTGTCCACTCTAGTAAATAATTGTTTGTTTGTTTGTTTGTTTATTTTTTATTTATTTTTTTATTGTGTTCAATGCATAAGTACTTAAACCGAAAATGAAAGTAGCTCTGAATTCTGAGAAAAGAACTTTAATATATATCCTGCATGGTGTCAGACTTTTATTATTTGCTCTGATGTCATTGATTACGAAATCATAAACGATGGAGTTGCGGCCGTCCGAAATTTACTTTACACAGTCATCGATTAGTAGCAAATTTGGGAGGTGTACGAGGCATAAAAATAAAACTATCGGAGAAACACTTGATGAGTTAGTTGAAGGCAGAATTAGCATTGGAAGCATTCCAAACATAAGTGTCATGAAGGAGAATGGAAAATGGTGGACAGCAGATAATAGGAGATTGTGGATATTCAAGCACCTTGAAAAATTAGGGAAATGCATAAAAATTCCAGTTGATATCATAAACAGTATAGATTCAAGGAAACGCACTTCAACAAATGGAGGTATCGGTGTATATATATTTAAAGGTAGAAATCCTGGGGGTGTTTGGCATAGCAAGGTTGGTAGCTTAAAAATCCAAGATACTAGTGAACCAAAGGATATAAACAAGGAATTATTTAATATACCAGTTGTTCCAAGCCTTGCAAATAGTCAAATTGGATGCACTACAGATGGCATATTAAGTGACAGCAAATTAGCAGAATGCAATAATCAGCCTATGAAACCGGTCAAACCTAACACAGGTAGTCTATGCATGACAATCAATTCCTATTCAAATTCTGTGATCTTCAAATCAGAAGCCGAAAAAATGAAACACTGCCTAAATGGGAAACCTCTAAATTCAGTTAACGTAGGAATGAAAATGGATTGTATTCCGCAAGAAAAATCACCTTCTTTAATTCCCCAAACCAAGTTTGTAGCATCAAACACTGTATGTTTACAAAATACATCAGACTTTTTACCGAAGAGGTCATTACCACACCACAGTATCAGATACACACCTTATGTACGTGTAAGGATGTATTCAAGTATTGGCATTTCAAAACAGAATTTGGCATGCAAGACAACACCAAGAACATATAATTCAACAACTATGTTCAGTAATCCTACTCGTTCTACTCTCGGCAATTATAAAGACACTGGTCATGATCTTGAAAATGAATATGAGTATTGTAATGAAAGCGAATCCGACATCTCGGATGAAAGTCAGAGTTCCGGTGAAAGTTCGGAAGACTCAGACGAAGAAAGTTCGGACGATTCAGACAAAGAAGGTTTCAGCGATTTAGACAATGTAAGTTCAGACGAATCATATGATGATATTTCCTCTGATTGGTACGACGCATATTCAGACTATTCTGACAATGAATGGTAAATAATTTAGCCAAAGCATTTTAACATTCCGACAGTGAAAGCTCTTATATTGTATATGACTCTTTTCACAATTTTGTTGGCTCACTTGCAAAAAGGAAATCAATATAGTTATAAAAAAAAAATAAAAAAAAAAAATATATATATATATTTAGTTTAAGTCAAACACTCCAGCCTGTGACATTTAGCAGACAAGTACTTACAAATCATATAGAAGAAGAAAATTTGGCACTTTTTATATCTGTCGACAGTTTTTTAGACTCCGTAGACTCAAAACTATGTACCAAAAAGGATAAAATATGATGCCGGTATGGAATCAGCAAGAAAAAGGTCAATGTTGGCACCCTATACTGTTGATAACATTTGTTGACGAATTCATATGTTATGCTTATTTATCTAAAGGGTTTGATGACGAAGATTCTTGTGACTCCGAAAGTTCTGCTGAATCAAATGTTGGTGACCATAAAACTGCTGTGTTAGACAGAGCATACCTTGATGGATCTTACAATAGTGATGTGGATAATATGATATACGACTATATTGATTGAATGAAATTTGAAAAGCATATTCTAGATTATTCTTTTTAATGAGTATTGATAGAACTTATGTTTCTTTTAACGATCAGTTTGTAAATAAAACAAGAGGTAAAGCTGTTCACGTTATTACTGATGACCTACACATTGTCAACAACAAATACCGTTAGCCTTAATTCATAAATTGGAAACACAATTTTAATTATAAAATAACTTAGTCGAAGATTATAACAAGAAATGGACCTAACATGAAAAAAATGCATAGACACACGTGAAAATATGTTTAAATTGCAGTGTTAAAAGAAGTTAGTTATATTAATGGGTCTGCAAAATGCTCTATAGAACATTAGTCAAAATTATTAATATTAAGTTCATCAGCAATAAAATTAGAGGCAGCACTAATATACCGATGTTCAAATCTCGTACAGCCATGAAGAAGACACAAGTCAAGACATAAACCAAACCTGATGGGACCGCATACACTCCAGAAGTAGCGACAACGGGCGCTCAGACAGATCAAGCATTTCATCAGCAACGAAATAAAAGGCAATAGTTGTATGGCGCTGTTCAAATCTGTACATGAAAAACATACAAATCAAGGCATTAAACAAGCGTGAAGGAATCGTTTAAACACCAAATGGAGCAACAAAGGGTGCTCAGACAGGCTAAAAATTTCATCGGCATCTAAATACGAGGTAACAGAATGCGGACGTTGTTGAAATCTCTTAATTCATGAAGAAAATACAAATCAAGGTATAAAACAAATTATATGGAATTACACTAACTCCAAAGGGAGCGAGAACCTTTGCTCAGACAGGTTAAACATTTCATCGCTAACTAAATTAGAGGCAACCGTAGTATGCCGATGTTCAAATCTCATACATCCACGAAGAAGATACAACCAAGGTATTTAACAAGCCTGAGGGAGTTGCATCAACTCCAAAACTTGCGACAACGGGTGCATGACACGTTATTGAGCATCAAATGATATACATGCATCACTTGCCATGTGCATCCACACCAGCCATAATGTTCAAATCGGCCCATTTTAGCCAACAGAAGTTAAGTGTTTCAAAACTATGTAATATTAGATTGAGATTATCGTAAATATGAGAAAAAATTATTTGGCCTTTTTAACTTTTTGGATTCGATCGTCACTGATGAGTCTTTTGTAGACGAAACACGCGTCTGGCATAATTACAAAATTTAAATCCTAGCACATTGTACCGAAGATGAGATTATTTAAACTGCAATTTGTAATAGAAATGTTATGATTATTTCTGGAGATTTACCAGTCTTAAGATAGCACTATGTATTTTTCACAATACAATGTTAGATTACCGGTATGACCCCAAGTGTAAAATAAATCTTTTGTAATTTAGCATTATTTGTTTTTATTATTTCATTTTTAGCTCACCTGGACTGAAAAGCTAAGTGGGCTAATTTAAACCAACTTGGCCACAATTATCATTTGGGTGTTTAGTTTTTAAAATGTGTCCAACGACCCCGCTTGCCAGCCAACATGGCGGCCATGGCAAAAATTAGAACATATAGGGGGTAAGTGCAGTGTTTGGCTTATATCCCTGAAACTAAAGCATTTAGAGTAAATTTGAAATGTGAAAACATGATCATCATGTTATGATCTATCTACCCTGAGACTTTCAGACGAATCAGACAACCCGTTGTTAGATTGCTGACCCTGAATTGGTAATTTTTTAGTAATTTTTGCAGTTTTTTTGTTATTACCTTTAATATTATCATAGATAGAGATAATCTGTGTTCAGCAAAGTAGGATCTACAAATAAGCCAAACCTGATCAAAATTGTCAATTGACCCCTTAAAGAGTTATTGCCCTTCAGAGTCAATATTTTGTAACTTTGTAATCTTTTACAAAAATCTTCTACTGAAACTAGACAAATTAAACCAAACTTGGACATAATCAACACTATGGATCACTATGGTATGATGTGCCAGATTACGACGCCTGCCAACCAACATGGCCGACATGGCTATGATAGAACATAGGGGGTGAAATGCAAGTTTTGTCTACTGTTTTGTTTTTTGTTTTATAAAAATAAAGCCAAAGAAGACACAAATATATAATTTAGGAATTCATCAACCATACTCGATTCCCAATGAGACAACTCTCCACAAAGGACCAAATGACACAGTTATTTTAAAACACCTATAGGTAACCGTACGGCTTTCATCACTGAGCAAAGTCCATACAGCTACGGCGCTAGTCAGCTATCAAAAGCCTCGAAAAGACAAATGTAAAACAATACAAACGAGCAACTAACGGCCTAATTTATGTACAAAAAATAAACGCAAAACAAATATGATCAAATATGCAACACATCAACAAACGACAACCACTAAATTACAGGCCTTGGACAGACACAAACATACAGAATGTGGCGGGGTTAAACATGTCAGGGGATCCTAACCCTCCCCTAACCTGGGACAGTGGTGTAACAGCACAACTAAAATCAGTTGAAAAGGTTTAACTCATCAGATGGATACAATTAGAAATACATCCTACAAAAACACACAGTGAATGTGGCCGGGTAGCTTTCATACTTGACGTTCACTTTCCTCTATACAGATAATGTCCTCTCACTTAATAATTCAAATGTTGGTAAGTATGTTGGAGGCATCTGTCCAACCGAACTTTCAATAATGGATACCATAAAAAAAAAACATTATTATGCCTACATTGGCTTACTTCTAGAAATTGACAATGATGGTTGGTTGAGAACAAAACTTTACGACATTTATTTTTTTTAAATTCAATTTCTAATATTAAAAATTCAACTTCTCATATTAAAAATTCAATTTCTAATATTAAAAATTCCTTTTCTAATATTCAAGAATGATTTTCTTATACTAAATAATGATCTTTTAATCACAGACACTCGTCTCTAGAGTAGGATATTTTTTTTTATAATATAAATTCATTTTCAAATATCAGAAAACCATTTTTTTAATATTAGAAGTTCATTTTTTGATATAAAGCAAGTAAAGTCCATGAAAGTTGGCTTCCCAAACAACTCTAGTAAAGCTTATTTTATGACAAGCAGTTGTGGCCATGATTATATCCTTAATATTATCTGACAAATTTGAAATCATTGAAAAAATTTAACTTGTTGAGATTTGATCGGTTAGCACGTATTTAACAAAAAGTAAAATCACAAAAATACTGTACTAGTAATATTTGAAATTGTATATATATAATACTTGCTAAATAGTAAATGGCAAATTCAAAAGTTCTACTACAACCAAACGAACGGACACTCCGGGTCCGTCACAGGCACATTCCCATGCAGAAAAGGGTAGGTCAAACCTGGTTTTACAGTCAGCCAAACCTCTAACGTAAATCAGAGACATATATATACACTGTGTATATATGTCTCTGCTTAAATGTTACAATCGCATCCGTGACTTGAAATTCCATTATGACAAAGATGTGCGAACAAAACAGACACAATTGATAAAAAAAAATGGCTAAGCAATCAACAGTGTGCTATAATCTGAATAAACAATATAAAAACAAACAAAGAAATCGCTAAAAATCACAAAAAGGCACATAGACAAAGCACATTTAGCCGACAAAAGAAAGATAACGGAATACAAAAAATTACAATAGCACAATAACAGGATGTATAAGTACAGAGCCATGTTATATATTTTAAAGAAACACAGAAAGGTTTATAAACAAAGCAAATTGGCAAGAAGAAAGACAAGAATACACAAACACACATTTTTTTCTCAATTCATATTTACCGCCAAAGAAATTTTACTTCAACGGAAGTTTACTTCGTACGCCACCTGTTGGGAAGACCCGCTGGTATTCCTGCATCACAACAAACAGGCTTGTGGTTTTGTAGCCAGCTTTCCCGTTAATATTCTTGCAGGTTAATGCTCAAATGTTTATTGCTTGCATGAAAATAAATCTGACTTAAATGTATTCCAAAATTGTACTCTCCTACGAACAAACTGATATATATAAAAAATGCAGACACCTCCCCCTTTTTGCAGCCTCCAGAAAAGAGATTTGCTTCTGATATCAATCGATGAACAACCCCAGGCCCGTAGCCAGGAATTTCCAAGGGGGTGGGTATTTTGACTCACAAACTCGACTTTAACAGTCACAATTGGAAAAGATTGTTGACTTCAACATGGCTAATTGTTTTCAAAGTGGGTCTCATTGGGGTCTAAGCGGGACGCGGGATTGCCGATTTTTTGTAAGCGTGACACGTGAAAGTCAAAATATTGTGTCGTGAAAACGGGAAATGAGGTCTTGCAGGACCCGGGAAATGACAAAAATATGAGAATTGCTTACGCATATAGTGTAAGCGGGATACGGGAATCTGATAAACAGTAAGCGGGATCCAGGATCGGAACCCCCCGAATGAGACCCCCTTCAAAGGGGGTTCAAATGGGTTCATTTGAACCCCCTTGGCTATGGGTATGAACCCTACAAGTTTTATATTTTTTTTCGTCAAAATGACATTATTCACACGGGTAGTATTCCCTCAATCTATGGAATATATGATATAAACTTTTCTTTTGGTCCTTTTTATTTAATTATTAGTGCCAATTCTTTAACAGTTCATTTGAAACTATACGACTTCTTTAACTTTTTAGACAGTATAGTAGTCACAGTTGTGAATAAAACCCATTTCAAGTTCCTTTTGATGATTAAGAATAAATGGAGTGTCCAATGGAGTAAACTGTGTCATTGCACAATCAGCTCTCAAATTAGTCCAAATAATTATGAACATGATGACGTCTACAGCCACAGTGTCTACGGCAATAATTATTTGGACTACTCTCACATAAACAGTTGGACATTGGAAATGTACTGGCAAATAAATCCAATGTGAATGCCATCCATGTGTATACTGATCCTATATAATACTGATCCTATAATATATTTATATCATGTCGCTATTTTTAAATCGTCCACACTTTTATCTACATGTATTTTGTGAAACTTTGAATATCGATGTCATACAAAAATCATTTTTATTTTGTGGCGTAAGACTTTTTCCTGTGAAATCACAATTTTACAGAATAGTTTTTAATGTCCAAAAAAGTTATAAGGTCTAAAATACAATGTAACATGAAGTTATGCTGTTCTAATCAAATTTCATGCCAGTGCTGGTTGTATAAAGGTAGCTTATTTAACTCATTGATGAAATGTCCCCATTGTTTATATCAAACAAACTTACGACTTATGGCAATATTTACATGTAATTAAGTAAGTGTTTATCATTAATGAAATATAAACTTTTGGAACTACATGTAGGTCATTTTATTCTATAATGAAGTTTTTATCAGTGCTTTATAGAATTTATCCCGTTTATGTTTGAAGTTGAAAAAGCAATAAAAAAGATTTATTATACATGTATATACATACAAGTTACAACATTTAAACTGCTGTGACATCTGGAACTCCGGACTGTCTATTGAAATAAATGTGGAGATATGTTATGATTCTCAATAAAATATTTAACATGCAGTCTACTACAGCAGATCATCATCAGTTACACCATTTTTAGAGAGTACAGCACCCTGTTGGTTCCTATTTTGCATGTTTTTTTATTGGGACATAATTGTCTTGGTGCTTGGTCAGATCTACTTGATACACCTGTAAAAACAATCTTCACTAACCATGAAACATTTCTTTGAAAAATAAGTTGCAAAAGAGATGATTCTAAGTTGACACGAATAACTTATAGGTCAAGGAAAAGCTAACAACCCCTTGACTAAAAACCCAAACGACGAAATGAAAATACCATTTACATTGTAGGAATCTGAAGATTGCTCAACAAGTACCCCACCGAAAAACTTGGGTGAACTGAAGGTGCTCTGGAAGGATTATAAGCTATTCCTGTTCCACATATGACACCTGACGTGACCTGTCATGTTGCAAGAACAAATCCTTTTTGAAAACTCAGTAATTTGATTATGCAGCTTCAATATGATATAGGAACTTTACAAGAAAACCCATGACAAATTTAAAAAGTTAAAAATATAATAGGTGCACGTGTAATTCGTTTTTTGCTTTGATATTAACATCTGCTTGCTTATTTTATTGTAGATAGTTAATACCAAGCTTAGGTCTTAAAATGGAGGTAACAAACTGTCTTGATGAGAAAGAAGAATCAGACAATGATGTAAGTTTATTGTTTATTTACAAAACGTATACTACAACATTTTAATTATAATTTTCCCCTTTTAGAAATTTGCATCTTGCAATTACCTTTTGATGTTTTTGCTTCATAATCTGTGATAAAAGTTCAAATGGAAGTACTGAATGTAATACAAAATTTCAGAAATGTCATTATCATGATTATGTGTTCAGAAAAGCTTTAAGTGTAGTTTATTAAAGGTTTTATACTGAAATATGACTGAATGGAAAGTGTGCACAATTTTAATAAATGTTTACTTACACACATCTGCCTTACAGTTTTACAAAAAAATGAAATATTTATACCCATAAATTCATAAATTCATTAATTCTAGGTTAAAATTAAATTTTTAAATTCTGAATGTATTTTCAAGTAAATCTGTGACTGTTGCGTTTATATATTATATAAATAGAAATCTGGCTCAAAAGAAGACAAATATTTTATTTACCTCATTTATTGTAACATACAATGTCAAGCAAGGAAGATAAACGTCAAATCAACAGATACATTTCTATTTTTAGACAAATCTAATCTCAGAACCAGATCCTGTGATTGGTATAGAAGAGGTAAGTTAATTGGACAACCTTACACTGTTTCAGACAACCAGCATTTAATTTTCATAAAATAAAGAAAAGTATTTGAATACTTTAAAAATTTGTGTGCACTATTGCTAAAAAAAAATATCATAAAATCAGAATTGTTCTCTAGATTATGCTATATTTTACGGCCAACAAATGAAAATTCCTTTTGGGGAATATTAAATTTCACTATTTGTGAGAGTCGAGCATATGTGAAGTATTGCATAAATACATTCATGGTATCCATTGCTTTTTGTTCCAAAATCCGTGAGTGCTTATTTATTATTTGTATGTGAGTTATGTCACCTAATGAAAGTGAATTCTATAGAAAATTGTAATGCTCTCAAGTGTACAATTATTACTTAATATTTATCAAACTTATATCAATTGTTCATATTGGCAATATCTTGGACAAGTTCCTCAATAACTTTTCTGTCTCAGCTTCTTTTTTGCCATTAGGAATAAGAATACTTAGATTGGTAAGCTCAGAGTCAGAATGGTGTGTTCAGGATAGGGTGTTATGTCTACTTTGTTAGCAAGCACGTTAAAAACATGGCTGATCTGGTCAGTCCAGTACAAAGACGGTTCATTTTTATCTAAAATCAATATCTTCTTATAAAATAGTAACCTACATGTAGTAATGTTACCCTTTTTTTGAAATTTGAAAATCACACTGCATAAGTAAAACATCACTTGATAATCTTACTTATTATACACAATTCACCATGTACAGCATTCATTACTCAATATTTATCGGTCGTCCCTCTGTCTATATCACTCTGTTCAGCTCTTAATATTATTCCGTATCATGTCTTTGTGATGTCAAATACGTTGACCCGGCCTTAATAACATTGACCCGAACTTATCAAGTCATCTTTTGTGTGCTGGTGAACCAAAGAAAACACTTCCGAAACACGCACATATAGCCTGATAAATCGATTATCAGATTATCTGCATATTGATATTGTAAAATATCAGCTGCTTGACATAATATGAAGGCTTTTTGATCTCATTCGCCCCGCTCACTCGACAAAAAGCTTCATATCATGTCTCGCAACTGATATTTTACGATATCAACATGCAGATAACCTGATAATCGGTACAAATCAAGTTCTCAATTTGTAAACTTTGGCAACAAGACCCAAAATTACTTAACATTATAAGTATTTTATCGATCATTACCCAAGTAATATAAAATGCACAAAGGACTTAGTTTAGTATTGCATGCATTGGTTAAAAAATTTCCTAACATTGTAGTTACAAGAAACTCATTCCAAACGACTTTAAAATGAAAAATGACACAGTTCTCATCAAAATTATAAAAGAATTGTATAGATACATGTAAATACAGTGTAAAATAGAAAAGCGAGGAATACCAGATTTGAAACTAACAATATATATACTATATTGTTATTAATACTACACATAATTTACCATTCCTTGCATGATATTTATATATAATCCCTACATTTTCAATCCACTTAGTTACCAGATGATGATGATAATGATGATATTTGTGTGACTGCAACTCCAAAACCATTTCTGGAGGAGTCAACAGATTCAGAGCTTCCTGATCCACATGTATGTCCAATATTATAGACATTGTGTTAACCTTCTAAAAGGATTTCTAACAGAACTGTAATGCAATATTTTTATTTTTGCTCATCAGTTCCAAAAACATTAATGAATTGAATAAGAAGGCAAACAGAATTTTTTTTCACCTACATGTTTGTGTTTACATATGGATTAAAACTTTTAATGATTAAGAAATAATTCATGCAAGCCATAGTATTTTTGGAACTTTCTCACAGCCTGGGCTGTTATATTCAAATCTTATCCAGAGTATTAGAATACACATGTACAACACAACATTGTCCTTCATATAGATTTATAAATCATTAAAGCTTGCTGCTATTGTTTATATACAATCTTACTAGAAATGATACATGGAACAAAATTGTTAATGTAAATTAAGAATAACTCATAACAGAACAAAAATAATGCATTTTCGTGAAAAATTGTAAGGTTAATTACTACCTGTTTTTTAAACCTTAGCCAAATTAATTCTATCAGTATGCATTGGTTTTATATGTTATCTTTACAGTTACAAGAACCTACCAGCACTGGACGTGGAAGACCAAGGAAATCAGATACTCCTAAAAAACTTGTTAGTACACATTTAATGATTGTTTTAGGGTAGTCAATATAGTTCAAAGGGGAACGAAACACAAAGATAAACATTCAATGCTCTGTTGTTGTCAGTTTTGTTTATGAATGAATCTCTCATTAACTATAATTTACATAGTTACAGAGAATATATATGTATAAACAATTAAATTAAATATTAAAGCACATGTGAACAATACAAACATGAACATTAAATTACAAACTAACCAGAAGGAGTGACCCTCACAATTATATTTTTTATAAATCTACAAAGTTTTTCAAAAACAATATAATTGTTAGAGCTCATCAATTGTTGATATTTATACATATTTATGATGATATAAAAAAGAAGATGTGGTATAATTGCCAATGAGACAACTCTCCAGAAGAGACCAAAAAGACACAGAAATTAACAACTATAGGTCACCATTCAGTCTTTAACAATGAGCAAAGCCCATACTGCATAGTCAGCTATAAAAGGCTTCAAAATACAATGTAAAACAATTCAAATGAGAAAACTAACCCCCTTATTTATATTTTAAAAAAAATGAACAAAAAACAAATATGTTACACATAAACAAACGACAACCTCCAAATTACAAGCTCCTGACTTTGGACAGGCACATACATACATAATGTGGCAGGGCTAAACATGTTAGAGGGATCCCAATCCTCCTGCTAACCTGGGACAGTGATGTAACAGTTCAACATATAAAGAACAAACTATAAAAATCAGTTGAAAAAGGCTTTACTCATCAGATGGACATAAATACAAGTGGACAGGTACTTGTACATCCCAACAAGTCCCAACAACAAAAAGACACTAGGAACAGATCTGAGAGTACAGCTAGTTCAAAGCCACTGACAACTAATAAAAAAAATCATGCATCTATTAAAGACTAAATGTCAATTTTCTTTTGCTATCAATCCATTTAGAAATAATGTTTTATGCTAGTGTGCTATACACATAAATATATATTTGATATTGTAACTTGTTTATTTTCAGGATGATGTACAACAATCGGACAGTGAAAGGAAAACAGATTTTATGTTAGTTACCCCAGTATGTGTAATACCAAAATATATCATATAACACTTTATCTTTACAATTCTGTCAAATTTGCATAAAAATGGTGCTCCTGTTATTCTTTTTAATTGTTGTCATTTTCATGAGTTTTGAAACTTCAGCTAATGGTTTCACTCCTTTATGTCGTATACAAATTTAGCCCAGAAATTGATCATAACAACTTTTAACTTGACATCTGTCTGAAGTTATTTGTCTACCATACCTGGACACATTATAATTTATTACATTTACTTTGTTTAATTAAATTCACTGTTAATATTTGCCTTAAAAAAAGACAAAGAATCATGGGCATTGTTAAAAATAAATCCTACATTTTATGGGGAAATGTAACTTTAGACAAGATATTTGAGTTCCATTCAAACCATGACAACAATATTTAATTGTATATATATGTTAAATATGAATAAAAAGGTCTGGTGAAGACTTTTAATATGATAGCAATTCAACATAAAAAAAGATATGTGAAGGGCAACATACTGTCTTCAAACAATAGATTGGGGTTTATACAATGTCGCACAAAACTAATCTATAAAAGTTATAAATAAATCTAACAGAATTCTCCAGATAACTTGACCATTCAGATAAAGTGTAAGGTAACAACCGTTTAGGTCTCTGTCTTAGAAGAGAAACATTTGTATTTGATGAGGTTGAAAGTAGTTTGTTTATTTAATTTCATACCCCCATCCACCCTCATAATCTCGTAAGTTTTGATTTTGGCAGAATTTTATGAAGTTAAAAAACTAGTAAAGATGTTTTATTATCCTGTAGACCAATTTTGATTGTTTATTTATGAATGAGTTATATTTCACTGGATGACCAGTGGTCAATCAGCTCTCTGCTCAAACTGTGTGGTGACTTTTTTTTAACAATCCACTTTAACTGTGAGGTAATAGCATAAGTGTAGTGACTGATGTTGGAAATGTCATTGAAAATGAGTCAACTTGAAAGTTGTCTATGCCTGCTACAATTTATGGAGACATAGTACATTCAGTAGAGAATTTGATATAATTTCAGTCAAAAAAAAATTCTATCTAAGAAAGTGAAGCAGATTGAAATAAAGATTTCAGTAAAACAAATAAAATATTTAATTCCTAAACAAAGATACAAGTATGTTTACCTATGTATGTTTTTTCAGTCATTAAAGAGAGGAAGAGGAAGACCTCCAAATCCATTCAAACTACCTGTAAGTAATTATTTACCTGTATTACAATATTAATTTACCTGTATTAAGATATTAAGTTACCTGTATTAAGATATTAATTTACCTGTAAGCAATAATTTTTGAGAAAATTTTTATAACATGCATAACAAAATATGTTATGTACCTAAGTAAATGCTGATTACTATTCACACATAGCTAACACATGTATCATTACTATTTTCACATAACTTTCAACAATCTGTTACCCTGGGTGTAAGCAATGGTGATTAAATGACATGTGGTTGAAATGATCATCATTTTTGAAAATTGAATTGTTACATATATTTTTAAAAGTCTGGAGGAAGAAAAAAACTACCAAACATCAATCTACAGATCAGGAGTTGAACAATATTTATTCTTAACTAAATTCTGTAAACATTTTTTTACATTCACAATTCAAAACAATTTTATGTAGATACAGTTTGTATGGAAATAAGTCGGGTTTATTATTTATTGATAATTTTAGTAGTTTTTCATTGGTTATATTTTTGTAATTTGTATATATCTTTATCTTTATTCTCAATAAACCATATTACATAGGTATAGAGAAGGCAAATGAATTATGTACAATATTTACAACAAGACAGAACAAACAAAACAGTTGCTAATACAATATATGAAGTCCATTTCAGCCAGGAGCACATACACCTGTGTAAATAATCTTTATGAATTTACATAGGTTAATCAATTCTGATTTGTTTTTTGAAGACATAATCTGATTGTATTTGACAATATTTGCATTTTTTAAATAATAATTTGACATACAATGTTTCCTGTTTTCTTCAAAGTATTTACATTCTAATATATAATGCATTTCATCACCAATATCATTTTTATTACATAGAAGACAAATTCTATTGTTTCTAACTATATTGTTCCATCTACCCTGTTCAATAGGGAGCTTGTGATTTGTGGTCCTAAATCTACACAAATCAATAGACAATTTGTTCCCAAGAATTTCAAAATAACCTTCTTTTCCAAATAAATCTTTAAAAAGTCTGTAATTTATTGCTTTTGGCGAGTTTTCAAGTAAAGAATGCCAGACTTGTACATACTGATCTTTAAGTCTAAGTTTGACGAATGAAACTAACCACTTACAATTTATAAAAGATTGCGTTTCCCATACATTTGGGATACCACATTCGTTCAGAATAGTCTTTATTCTGTTTAACCATGAAAAATTCACATTGTCATTAATAGACATGTGATAACACAATTTATATAAAATATATGATAGTTTTGTCTCTTTACCAGAGTTTAATTTCCCCCAAAATGAAACCAATCTAGTTTTTATGTCCAATTCTATAGGATATCTCCCAAGCTCCCCATAAATCATATAAGAGGGTGTAGATGTTTTCAGACTTAATAACAATTTACAAAATTTTAGATGTACCCTTTCAATCATGTCGTTATTGCCAATACCCCATACTTCACAACCAAACAGTAGTATTGGCTTTACCATTTTATCAAATAAATCCAGCTGACTACATATAGAAAGATTATGTAGTCGACCTAGTCTTAACACTTCGTACAGAGCCTTGGTAGCTTTTTCTACATTAAACTGTTTTGTTTTATTGAAGTTGCCTGTTTTTGTAAGAACTATTCCTAAGTAGTTAAATTCATCAACAATATCCAGTTTTTTGCCATTAAATAAAAATTGAAAATCACATGATGGTCGTCTCCTTGAAAAAACCACGACCTTTGTTTTATCAACATTTACTTTAAGCTTCCAAACATCTGTGTAATCTTGGAAACAATCTAAAAGTTTTTGGAGTTCAGTTTCTGATTCGGCCATCAAAACAGTATCATCAGCGTACAAAATGATAAAAAGTTTTAAAAAAATGTCAAGTTTTTCCTCAAGCTCTTTTGACACTGACTTTAGGCCCTCTAGGTTACAATTTTGCAAAAAAGAATCAAGATCATTTAAAAATAAAGAAAAAAGAAAAGGCGATAAATTTTCGCCTTGTCTAACACCGTTACTACATGGGAAGAAATCAGATAAGGCATTGTTATGTGAAATACATGACTTTGTACCTTGATACATATTTACAATTACATTATACATACATCCATTCATATTGTTTAAAAGCATTTTGTACCACAGTGCATCTCGCCGTATCGTGTCAAAAGCCTTTTCGAAATCGACGAATGCACAAAATAGTTTTTTCTTTTTTAGTTTTAAAATTTCAAACAATGTATGAATCACAAATAAATTATCGGTTGTTGAATAACCCTTCCTAAAACCACATTGGTTTTCTTTTAAAATCATGAATTCTTCAGAGAAAAGATTTAGTCTCTCGCATAAAATTGCGGTGAAAAGTTTCCCCATACAACTCAAAATGGTAATTGGTCTAAAATTTTTGGGGACCAACTTGTTACCTTTATTTTTATAAACAGGCTTAATGTAACCAACTAGCCAACTGTCAGGTATAATACCAGTGCGAAATATAATGTTAAATAGTTTTTCGTAAAATTCAATGAATAAACTAGCTGTAGACTTGATATATTCATTTATAATACGATCATCCCCAAATGCTTTATCATTTTTCAGGTTTTTGATCCCCTTAAGAATTTCGTCTTTAGAAATTCTTCTGTTTAGATTTTCATTAAGTCTATCGACATCATTCGGGTTTAGAGTTGGAATATTTGTATTTTCTTCAATTTCTGGGGCAGCGTTCAGATTTTTGAAAAAATCGAATAATTTGTTGATAGGGATGTCAGGTTGGGCTCTCTTTTTTCTACTGTTAAGTAATTTCCAATACTCTTTTGAGTTATTGGATCTCAATGTGTTTATTTTTTTCGCCATTTTTTTTCTATGAGCAATAATTGCTTTATCTAAAGTTTTTTTGTATTGTTTCTCCGAAGATTTCATAATTTGACGATTTTCTTCAGAACTAATGTTCTTAAATTTTCTTTTGATTTTACGATAATTTTGGCGAGCAAATTTACAATCACAATTAAACCATTCTTTATCCAATTTTACAGGCTTGTTTTTATGTTTCTTTAACCCGCTAGTTTTGGTTACCCCAAATGTTGCCCTAGCAGAATTCAAAAATAAGTCACACATGTTATTAACAATCAGGTTCATTTCATTTTTGTCCATATTTGCTTCAACCTTATTGATATCTTCAATTAGAGCGTAAATCTCTTCTACATCTATCCCATTTTGAAAATCCACAATTTTATCATTATCCCATTTTTTAATATTTTCTGGACGATTACATGTATCTGTTCCAGTAATTAAACACTGATTGTTTACAACATCTTGCTTAGTGCTCGCCAAAGTTATCTGTAATGGCGAATGAACATCAGAATATAAGGTGCAAAAATCAAGTACATGAAAATTAGTAAAATATTTTAACAACTCAACACTACTAATACAATAATCTACAATACTGCTATTTCTACATGTTAATTTACCATACTGTCTATCATCACCAATTCGACCATTTACAATAAATAAATTGTTTCCTTTACATAAATCTAACAATCGTTTCCCGTATCCATTTTTTACCCTGTCCAAAGACTTTCTTTTCTTTGGGATATCCAATTCTTCAAGCATATACACTTTATTTTCTATAAAATCTGTTAAATTATCGATATGTTTATCATTATGTATTATAACAAAATCGTCGTCATCTGCTGTTCGTCCGTTGAAATCGCCAAGTAATGACACATATTTATAATTATTAGAAAAAATAATGTATTCATTTTCTAACTGACTGTAAGCATCTTGCGATGAGTAATTTGTGTATTCCGGAGGAATATATACTATGCCAAAAACAATGTCATCATCAATATCAAGTAACTCTGACGACACTTTGAACCAAAGAACAAATTGACTGTCAGTTGGTAAAAATTTAATCTTATTTGCTAGTTCTGATTTGTATCCTAAAGTTATACCACCTGACCTATTTCTTGACACTTTCTTTCTATTTTTCATTTTAAATTCATAACCTGGTAAATCAATAATATCTATCTCGTCAGTTTTTGTTTCTACTAAACAAATTATATCGTTATTTTTCAATAATGTTTGAAATTCTGGATAGTTCAATCTTTTTTTAACCCCACAACAATTTAGGCACAAAATATTTAAATCATTTTTTATGTTTACAGTTTTTGTAGTCTTTAAAGTATCGTTACAGTTAAAAGTTACATTTATCAAATGTTGGTTATGTTCTCCTTGGCATTCCTATAGGTGAGTTGATTCACTACTTGGGCTTGACCCAAATCTTTGCCGTTTGTAAGGTCGACCGTTAGCATTTGCTGGAGTCATCATTACTTCCCTGAACCCTCCATTCGGTTGCCCTCTGTGCTGATCATCTATATTACTATGTTCTGTGAATGTGAACTGTTCTCCGTTTATGTATAGTTTGTCCCGCACTAATGACACCTGGTTCCCCTCTTGCCTCGCCTGTTTCATAATCGGATAAAGTTTTTTACGGCGAGTTTCAACCTCTGCGGGGAATTGTTCGTTTATACTGAATGGCTTTCCCTTGAGACGAAATGCTTTTCGGAGAACGCATTCGAGGTCTTGTCGATACAGAAAACGCGCTACAATTGGTTTAGCTCTATTCATCCCAATTTTCCCAAATCTATGGACGTTGCCAAATTCTATGTGGTGTTCAATTTGCAGCTCCTCGTAGATGAAGTTTCTCAATTTTGCTTGACAGTTTTCATCTTTATTGTATGCTAGGCCAGAAAATATTAAATTGTTTTTCATGGATCTGCACTGGAGGTCTAGTATGTTCGATTCCAGTTTTTGTACCTTTTCATTTTCCACCCGGAGTTTGCCGATTTCAGATTTTGTTGAGTTTTCGAGTTGGTTAAATTTCGACGAGAGATTTTGTATTTTTGCTTTGTATTCTTTATTTATGTTATTTACTTCGTCAAATACATTGCTTATGCCCTCAATATTACTCTCCATTTCAGAATTCTTTAATTTAATGTCATGAACAGTTTTTTCCAGATCTCCAATTCTCGCTACTATAGATGTGATTATAGTTTTCAGTTCATCAATTTTATTTACACCTTTCTCTATTTTTTTTTGTAGAAACCAGATGGTCCAAAACAAAGAGGAAGGCCAAGAATTCATCCTCCGGTAATATAATGTAGAACAATTATTTTTGTTGATTGAAGAAAACTTAGATTTTTTTGGATATTTGATTCCGTTGTTTTGCCAGTCTGCTCTAGAATCTTTATTAAATTTGTCATTTGTTGAACATTAAATTTATGGCTAATCTGTTACCACGAAACCCACAGAAATTGGTATCCAACAATTAATAATAAATCTACAGTACCATATATTGAAGTATTTTGTAACTTCTTGAAGTCTCTTCATTTATATACGCCCATTTACAAGACATATTATGATATACTGTTGTCTGTCCGTCTGACTCCAACATGTCAGACAATAACTCAAATATGTCAATGTGCATTAAGATTAAGATGTGCCCATAATTACATGTTTTATATTTTATAATTATTTAAAAAAAATAAGATATTGTTATATATGTTTTATAAAATAAGATATCTTAAAATTGTATATTGTAGAAGATACCTAGTGGAAGGGGTCGGGGAAGACCAAGAATACGCCCTCCTAGTCCTAAGGTAATAAGTTAGTTTTATACCCCACAGAGATTTGTTCCATTGAGTATATTATTTTGATCCATTTGTCTGTCAGTCCTGATATTGTCATCACAATTTCTCTGAAACCACTCAACAGAATTTCATGAAACTTGGTAGATAACAAGGACATACAACATGTATGTAGATGTGCATATCGACAGGACATTATAATTGTGTTAGGAGTATGAGTCTGCTCACAAAAGTTCTTTTATGTAATCTATATGCATTTTCATAGAACTTTAGGTTTTAATAAAGTCTTAAAGGTTTTGACATTGGCTAAAATTACAGCTTCATTTATTTGAAGGTATAAATTAAATGTGCTCACATAGAAATAGTTAATTGACTGATTACAATTTGAAAGTTTATTGAGTGTTTGAAGAGTAACAGAGCATGCAGCATGTTAAAGTTTCCTTTCTAGAACTCTTCAAAGGCAGTCTCATGATGACAATATTTCTGGCCCATGTTTTTTACATTTACATGTTTTACATTTGATAACATAAAAAAATAAATTTTTGATTTATCTATGCAAAATATCTGTGAAACTTCTTTAAAAATTAAAGTAACAAGAGGTTTATAATTTAATTTCTGATTGGTTCAATATTTCTTTTTAGTCAGAGGGTATGAGATTTTCGAGACCATTTAATATGGTAAGAATTATACTTTCTTTAATTTTGAATTTTAATGGGTTTTTTTGCTTCGTGTCAGATCATGTTCCATGTAAAAATTCTCATAAAACATGACTTACTGAAAACAACATTACAAATTATTTTGTACACAGCTAACATTAAAGTTGAGAAAGGCATTTTCGTATGAGAAATTAATATGTTCTGATTATAGGGAAATAAAATATTGACAGACAAGTCATACCTGTATATTGCTGAAAATGTAGATTTTTTTTTAAAGACGCAACAAAAAAAATCTAAGGAAAACAATATCATGACCTAAGAGTATAGAAAAATAAATAATTCTAAAGGATACTTCACAAAACTAAAGATTGGTAAATTCAAATATTAATTCATGTGCTTGAAGGATAAAGAATTCATTTAATAGCCATGATAATATTTATTAGGCTGTAACACAATGTAGGAATGATCATATTTCTGTTTAATGTAATGAGCAATTTTTAATGCATTTATTATCCTTTTTCTTCAGACTAAATCTCTGGAAGTAAGATTAGTGAAGTGTACAGTAAGAGATAGTTTAAAGAAGAAAGGTAGACCTCCAGGTTCTAAAAATAAGAAGAAACTTAAATCTTTAAAAGATGTCATCAAAAGACCCAGAGGCAGACCTCCAAAATCTGAAAGCAGTATAAAAGTCACATCTAAAGAACCCAAAAGTCAATGTATTTCAAAAGAATCATACAGTAAATTCACATCAAAAGAATCAATGAGTTATCAAGATTTTGTAAAACAAGTAAATGAAGAGTTGTCTGCTATCAATGGTACAAGTGTGGAAGAGGATATCACCGAACACAATGATACAACTACAGAAGCGGAATACTCTGATGTGGATGAAAGGGAAGACGAGTATTCTGATGTAGATGAAAGGGAAGATATATACTCTGATGAAGATTGGACAGATGGTAATATATTTCATGAACAGAAACAAAATGCTTCACCATCATCAAAACGTCATGCTGGAAGGCCTCCAGGAGCTAAGAATAAACCTAAAGATGAACGGCTTTTAGCCCTGAAGAAAAAGAACCAAGGACGTGGAAGACCAAAGAAAGAAAAAAGAGGCAGAGGAAGACCCCCTAAATCTTTACAAGTATTGTATTCAGTTTATTTACATATAAATAATCAAGATTATACACAGATGTCTTTGTTTCAAACATACATTCTTCCTTGTTTTTACTGGTATATTATAAAAATACTGATTTGATTTATCACTGTAAAACAATAAAAAAGCATTTAAATATTGAACTTTTGTAGTGCAGATAGAATTTGCTAGCATTCTTTTGATATTTAGATGTTCATCAATTATAAGTTGTTGACATTCAATGTATCTCCAGCATCTGTTACAGATAGAAAATTTAAAAACAACTTTTAAGGGTTTTGCGGTTAATTTAGCAATAATTTAACTTAAAAATTCACACATTTGAATAAAAGATGTCACAGGGCCAGATATAAATATTCTTTGTTGAAATAGAAAAATATTTTAATTACAGATATCAAAAGAGGATTCACCCACTGTTAAAAAACCTGGTAGACCTAAAAGTTTTGGGGAGAATGATGAGAGTAAAACACGTCTGTGCAAGGGAGATGTTAGTTATACAGAAGCTGTGGAAGATATTATAGAAGAAATATCAGACAGTGAAAATGAATATATGTCGGAGGAGGAAGAACAGCCAGTAAAAAGAGGACGAGGGAGACCTCCAAAGCTAGCTACTAGTTTTACAGAGGATTGGCAAGATATGGAAGAACAATCTGACAGTGAATATGAATATATGTCAGAGGACGAAGAAGAACAGTCAGTTAAAAAAGGCAGAGGGAGACCAAGAAAAATTATCAATGTGGTCGGAGAAGTTCAGTCAACAAAGAAAAGCCCTGGGAGACCTAAAAAATCTTCTTTTGGGAAGGAAGAAGTACATTCAGTAGGTAAAGGTAGAGGCAGACCTCGGAAAAATGCTAATGAGGAATATCAGGTACATGCAGTGAAAAAAAGTCCTGGGCGACCTCGTAAAAATCCATATGAAAAGCAAGATGTTAGTTACACAGAGAGTGTTGGAGATATTTTTGAAGAACAATATGACAATGAAAACCAATATATGTCCGAGGAGGAGCATGAACAGCCAGTCAAAAAAGGTAGAGGGAGACCTAAAAAAATAATTGATGTGAAACAAGATTCACAGCCATTGAAGAGAGGTCGTGGGAGACCTCCCAAAAGTGACCATGATGACCAAAATATACATCCATTGAAGAAAGGTCCTGGGAGACCTCCAAAAAGTACTAATTCACCTGGGAAGAGAAAAAGAGGTCGACCATCTTTATCTGATAGCAAAAAATTAAGATTAAGCATTGTAAGTTTTGTTATCTGACTTTTACTTTGTACTACATGCTGAAATTGCTTGTTTAATATAAAATATTACGTAATGATTTAACATCTCAAACCAGTAAAGTTTTAATTAATGAAATGTGGACATATGTCATTCAGGCAATTCTTTTACCACATACTAAATATCTGATGTTTGAGTTGTCAAATTCAAACATGAGGTTAAAACCTGGAATGTAACAAAATACATTTAACATTTCTTTGTAGGCATTAAAAAACGCATTAATGCAAATTTATTTTAATAGGAGTACATATAGAACCCTAAATAAAAAGGTTCCAACTAAGTAATGATCAGTTCCTTCTATAATATTAATTTTTCAGTTGACATACAGCTGACCTAGAAAATGTATTTCATATGGCAGGGGGCAGATAGGCTATCTACTCCCTGCCATACGAAATATTACTCATTTCCAACTGTTCTTTCCGATATTGAACTACAACTATACTTCGATTCACTTACTTGCATGATTTGACTTGACTCAGCTTATGTTTTTTGATTTGATATTTAGTTTGACATTTTTAATGTTCAGTTGCACCATGGTAGCAATTTTTAGATTCACACGACAATCACTTCCTGAAGTTCCTGTTTAAAAATACTTTGAATCATTATTTTACCCACTGAGTAAGGAAGTTTTCATAAATGTTCAATAACTCAAGGCAGAATATTGCATGCATTTTATAAACATATGTTTTGTTGTAAAATAACATTTAAGTTTTAATCTACTAACAAATGAATTTTTATTTAGCCAGGAGTAACAACTCCAAGGAAAAAAGAAAATAAGAAGGAAAATGAGGATCAAGTCACAGGCAGGAGGTCCAAAACACATATAAACTATGCTGCATTGGCAGAGGGGTTGGACATGGACGACAAAGAGGAAGATTTAATTAGTTCTGAAGATGACACTGACTATTTAGTCCACAAGCCTCATTCTGAATATAAAATGGGTAGTGGGGATATGTCTTATACACATTCTGAGAACAGTGATTTAAATGAAAGTTTGTCAGGTAAAGAAGAGGAATTCACAAAAATAATAAATGAAAAAAGAGGCCGTGGTAGACCCAAAAAAACAGACATTATACGTCCTGAAATAGCATTAAATAGCAATATAAACTTAAACTTTTCTGAAAAAAGGGGTCGAGGGAGACCAAAAATTTCTGAAAGGAAGGGTCCTGGCAGACCAAAGAAAATTGCCAGTTTTATTAGTGAGGAATCTGAGGATTCACAAGAGAAAAGTTCTGCACCAGAAGTTTCAAAACGAGGTCGAGGAAGACCTAAAAAAATAAATAATAGCATAGATCTGACTAGTGAGGATGACTTTGAACAATTTGAACAATCTCCCAGTAAATCAAACATAGATCAACATGGAGTTATCAAAAGAGGTCCCGGTCGACCTAAAAAGGTGGCCCCGACCTTGGATATGACATGTGACGAGGAGGATGGAACAGGTATCAGTGGTATTACAATAGAGGGTTGGGAAGGATTTGCTGGTGGTATTCATCAATCAAAGGAATGTCCAATAGATATACTTTGTAATGGTTCTTTACCAACAGAAGAACAGGATGATATAGTAAAATGTCCTCCAGATTCAACAGAAGTAGTAAGTTACGTAACAAATAAGAAGATGTGGTATGATTGCCAAAGAGAACTTTCCGCCAGAAACCAATAATGAAGAAATAAGCAACTATAGATCACTAAATGACATTCAATAATGAGCAGAACATAAACTGCATGGCAAGCTATAAAAGGCACCTTAAAAATTACTTGATCTTTACCTTTTTTTGTACATTTGCACACACTTCATTCAAGATTTGGTTCCGTTTTTCAGCTCATGAAATATCTCTCAGAATTAAGTCACAATATGCATCAATATATTTTTCATCATTTAAACTAAAGCCGATGTTTGTAGTGCATTATAGTAAAGTAACTATGTTGAGGTTTCTCAATATACAACAAAAACATACAACAGGGACTTACGAAAAAAAGGCACAGGGTATCTTAAAAAGGACACAGGGCATCAGAAAAAAAGGCACAGGGCGGCACTAGGGATAGATTGTGAGGACTGCACCACTATGAAAATGACCTAGATGAAACTCTATAAATATTTTTGCATCACAACAAATTAAAAATAATTTGCCTTACTGGTACTTACCAACCCTAATTATTTTTCTTCATCATATTAGCAGAAATCCCATATTTTTTAATGCCTTATTCAGCAGTTATTACGCAAAACATCTTGAATAATCTTTCAAGAGAGAATTTCCACAGTGCTTGTTAACTGGCAATAAAGTTGTAAAAAAAACTAGGTAAATGTAATTATGAAACAGTGTGACACACAACATTATTTTTTAAAATGCTTAACTACATGTAACACCTTTGATATTGTACAAAATATGTAGTGTTTGCAACTAAGCTAGAAAACTTTTCTTTTTACAATTTTGAAACCGATATACATGTATAAAAGCAAAAGAAATGTATTTCATACCAATCATTCAAAAATATTAATTATAATTGTACATTTTAATATTTGTTTTAGTCAAATATAGATTCAACTGATGTTAGTGAAATAAATACAAGCAGACAACCAGTGAGCTATATAGACGATGTAACGATTATTGATTCAAACAACCTACAGCTAGAACCATCACCTAAACCTGAGGAAAACTCAATACAAAATAAGTTGGAGAACATTGCAAAACAGATCAATTCTAAAACAACAGAATGTACAAAATTATCATCAAATGTAGACAGCATAACACAAAATATGATTATACAACCACTAACAATAAACTCTACATCACAACTGGTAGCTATAACTGATCCAATTTGTAATAACAATTCTGCACCACAAGTAGTGATGATAAACTCTACACCACACCTACTAGTGAATTCAACACCACAGATAGCCACATCAAGTTCTGTACCACATATGGAAATACAAGAATCATCTTCAAGTTCAGTGGTAACAGAAGCTATTGTGCCACAAGAAAAGGTGATTTCAGAAACAATAGCACAGAGTTCAGAGCTTGGTCAGGTTTCATCATTATATCTAGATGTAAGTTCTTTGTATAAGTATTAAAATGAACATAGTTTTTCGAGGCAACTTTAATATATCACTTGTAGCTGATGATGGCATATCATTTGATAAAGTTGAGTCCCTTATTTAAAAACTGCTTTCTTGTTCAATTTACACCTAATTGACCTTAAGAAAAGACTTATAGTGATTTATTTTTTATGTCATCTTGCACTATTGGCCAGCTGAGCTGAGCTATCACGTTGTCTTTATTAATATTTCAAATATCTCAAAAGAAAACAATGCATGTTCAGAACGATATCTTAATGAACATAAAGTACCAAACCCTTCTTATTTTAGACATTGGTGAATTCATAAGCATGAGTAAAAAAATCACTTTATAATATCAAACTTATTACTGCAAAAGTCAGTGTTAAATTGTATCTCTATTATATCTTATTTATAAAATACTACTAAAGGCAATTAAAAAAATATGCACCAAACAAGAAACCTCGCCCAAGCTTTTTTTTTGCTGGGGTGGCTTAAAGTAACCACCATTGGCAACAATCAATCACCCATATAAGAAGCTCTAAACTTTGAATTACTGACATGCGATAAACAAGTATTTCTGTTTTTCAGGTGTCCATTTCCTAGCCATCCAGGGAAACAAGGCAGGGCAGCTTAAAGGTGGAATAGAACTACAATGTTTTAGTATTCTGAGCAATGTTTGCATTTAATTTTATATTAATGTATTTTTGTCTGTTCAATTATTCTAAGTCATGCTTAAATGTGTCAGCTTTTAAAATTTAGAAAATCAACATTTCCAAACGCATTTTTCATTAGATTAGATAAACTACATTTATAATCAAAGAGAATGAATGTATATTTGTGTGCTTGTTGTTAGAGACATGAACATTTGTAGAAATATAATTTTTGACAAGAAAAAAAATCCTCCTGATAAAATGCAGAAAATGTATCTCTATTAGGAATAACAAGAATTGCTATTTTTCATTTGTTTGTATAATGTATATGAAAGTTATAGCATATTGAAACTCTTTAAACCAAAACCTACATGGAGCATTTTAACAAATTTAAAGGTTTAAGTGAATATTAGTAACTAATGGCATTATTTTTCAATATATTGCTTTAATAGGAAAGGTACTGATGAGTTAGATATTTTAAAAGTAAAGATTTGAGAAAAAAATATCCCTAAGGTTGTTTATGTATGTTATGTGATAGATGAGTAATTGCTACCATTTTATTTTATGATGGGAAGTATTGGGGCATACCAATTAATGCCTGTCTGTTCAAAGCTTTACACCTCATACAAAATGACTTTTACAATGATAAGAAAATATTAAAAGCATAGTACAGATTGATGGAAAAAGACTTTCTATACATTTTAATAATTGTCTGAAATATAGTTATTTGTCTTATAAAAGTAACAGAATCATGTAATGATAACATATTTGACAGTAATATCAAATCAAATAAAAGGCAGCTCTGTTTTTTCTAGAGTTGTAGGACTTGATTCATGGAATTTTGTTTACTCTTCCACATTTCTGCCATAATTTTGAATAACAGAAATTTTCATTTTGAAGCAACTAAAGGAAGTTCGCTACTCAGTGTCATAATTATATGAGTTTCATGAGTTCATAACACTGCTATATATTGATATATATAGGGGATTAATAAGGGAAACTAAAGAACAAAACAAAATATAGGTCCCATACCTTGTTTTCGAGATATTTGATAGATATTATTGTTCCTCTGATAACTTTCGTCCCTCATTTTTATTAGCAATTGAAATTCTGGCAGGAAATTGTTCTCTCTTAATTTTTATAGCTTTATCATTGACCAGTTTAAGTTCTCAAAAACTATAAAAAATAAAAAAATATATATATTTTATAAGGCTTTTACAGATGGGTTATAATTATACATGTAAAAGATTTATAAAAAAAACCCAGGGTTTGTTGGTTAAATTTTTAGGCATTCAAATAACCATAGGATTCAGAAAATCTTACCAAAATTTGATGAACATGACCAGCAATCATCCTCAACACAATGTTATGTTTACATACTGTAATCCTGGCAGTTTATTACTTGAATTGATAAAAATTGGGTTTTTGTCATGTTTATATGATAACTTGATAAGAGTTTCATCAAATCCCATAAAGATTGAAAACATTGTAGGAAATGTATTTATCTTTCCTTGTCATTGATGTATACATTCTGTCTTTTTAAGTACATGTAGAAATCTTTATACTGGGTAGAAGATATGCTAACTTGGATAAATTCAGTTATATGTAGAAGATGTTTATTATTGTATACTGGTATTAATTTTGAATGAATTCAAGCTTCTTTTTTTTTATAGTAAATTGAAACATTGTATATATGCTTAACACTTTTAGCAGTATTTTGATTCATAAGCATGTCTTTAATACTTTTGTTGCTGAATTTTGAAATATGATATTTAGGCAGTTAATTTGTATCAGAAACATATGAACAAAGAATGTTGTTTCTTACATATACACAATTTTTGAAGACTTTAAATTGATTAGGGGAATTGTTAGAAATTGCTTTGTACAGATCATGAGGCTTATATTGTTAGAGATTTCTCTGTACAGAGGATTACCTGTATATGGAAAATTGTTTCTTGTTACACAAAAAAGATGGTTAATTATGAAATTGATTTTTATCATCATGTTACATTGAAAATAGTGTTTAAGATGATATATACTGTTAATATGCATTTAGTCTTTTGCTTTATGTTTAATGTCTATAGGGCAGTTATCATTATTAGACATCATAAATGCACTTAATTGCCACTAAATGTTCTATTATTTGAGCAATCATCAATGATCATACTGTTAAATTTAATTTTTAAAAAGCATTGAGATTGCTAACTATAGTTTTCTTTATTAATAAGATTGTTTTCAAAATATGTTTTATAAGAATAGAATTATTAAAAGAGTGGGTGCATTTTATGAAAAGCATTTGCAATATTTTGAGTTAGAAACATTGTAGTCGTACAGTCATCTGGTTTATGCAATCACAGCAAGGTATCGCTTGTGCTGTTTTAATAATCAATCTTCTTCCCTTGAACCACCAATTAAAACCAACTAAACTTCATTTGATCCCTTGCTGCATATTCTTTTTATAGATGGTAAGAAACAGATAGCTTTAAATGTAGACAATTTAGCAAGTACTGTAAATGTAGAAATCATTGCGTGCATTTATTATTGCGATTTTGTCAATTTCAACTTAAATGCGATTTTAATATTAACGATTTTGGGAAAAGTCATGCTTAATTCAGCTAAAATATTACAAAATGCGAGTTTTAATTATTGCGTTTACAAATCTGTCGCATTATTCGCAATAATTTCTGAATTTACAGTAGTATATTGTCCTTGTAACTTTTTATGTCCCTTTTAGTTCTACTGACATCTGTGGTATCCATAAACTCATTGCTTTCTTCTCTTGGGGTTGAAGAGTTGAGCATGCCTTAATAATGTATGTTGATCCACATAGTGCTTTCGCCACACACAATTTTTCAATTGTTATTTTTATTAAGACTAAAATATCAGGAAGATGGGCCTAATTAAAATTGAAAGTTAGTAGTAGATTCATTCATTATGATGAGAACTTTCAACTGTATGCCAAATTAATGTATTTGCTCAGATTTCATGGTCAAGGACGAATCCAGTCATTTGTCAAGGGTGGGTTCCAACCATATGTCCCCTTTTAAGTGTACTGATTGTCCAAAAAAAGGGTAGGTTAAATGTCAAAAAGATCACATAAATACTGATTTATTTCCCCATAATTATGTGAAATAGGCAAACACCAAAATGGTCTCCATTTTAGAAAATCATGCAAATACCCATAGACCAAAAAATCTGTAGGTCTTATTAAGGGAAAAGTGATTTGTCCACCATAATATTTTATGTTAGCCAACTAAGTATGATATGTTTGGTGATATAACTTTTGTTAAATTTGAACCATTTTCCTTCTCATGATTACCTGCATTACAGCTTACATAGAATATGTCATTTTCCATATTTTTAGGAAGGCGCTTCACTTATATGTAATTTAAAAAATCATATGACTTGACTCTGTTTGTGAGGTTGCTTAATAGTATGTAAGTTACTAAAGTCAGGGTGTTAGTATACATCTCTTCCCTGTATTATTTTGAAGTGTGATAGTTATATGCTGTAAGCAGCTTGTGACAAAGGAGATTTCATTTACACAGCTACTTTTGCATAGGTACAATTTCTGTACTAAAAATATGTAGTACTGGAAATTTACTTTTAAAATTTAGTTCTCCATTTCCATTCTCAATTTTATATATTTGTTTTCGTCTTATAGTGATTCACTGGTTATTAATTGTTTGTTATTATTCTATTTACTCATGAAAATGCTTTTTTGGTTTTTGTCTTCTTTTAGTTGAAGTTTTTGAAACTTACATTCTTTAATGACAACAATAATTATTTCCCATCAAGTTATAATTTTACGTTAAACTAAAGATTATTGCGTTGTCATATTTATATACTTACAGCATTTATATAAAAACTGTGTTCATCTTACAATTATATGTGTGCAATATTTAAAAGAAATGTGCATTTATACTGTTAACAAATCATCTTTTACTTTGATTGTTTAAACGAATCTGTTAAAGACAATTTTAGGTTGTAAGTTGTATTTTTGTTAAATGAAACATTTACTGAAGGTAATTAGGGAGAATATTTTGTAGCTAGGGAAACTTATAAGAAGACAATTATTATTTTCCATTTATTTCATCAGACTTATTCATTTTCCGTTGCATAATATTTCATATTAAAACTTTGAAATTGTCATTTACTGTTCTATTTTGTCTCTTATAAAATAATAAACTGTGCACTAGTTATGTTTACTTGATGATATAATTACCATCAATATTCAAACTGATAGAGCGGTATATAAACATGTTTTTCAAGTTGAATTCTAGGAATTTATACATTTTTAATAAATTTTATAAATTTAGTAATTATTCATTTGCATATTTAAAAACATTAAATTCATGTCAGCTTAATCTGAAGTGTTTTTTGTAAGAAAAAACATTTTATTCATTGTTAAATCATTGTCTTGTTCTTTTATATAAAAAAGAAGATGTGGTATGATTGCCAATGAGACAACTATCCACAAAAGACCAAAATGACACAAACATTAACAACTATAGGTCACTGTACGGCCTTCAACAATGAGCAATTTAGTCATATTACTCAACCAAATATTTCTTTCAAGTTTCCTAAATTCTTTTCATTTAAAATTGAAGTCACATTCTTTGTACTTGATCATGCAATTGAAATTCTACAAATCCACAGTTTATTTTTAGAAGAAATTGTTTTATAATTTTAAAATTAACTTTTTAAAGAACAACTCTAATTTTGTTGAGTTGCTAATTTAATGAGATGTAAACCAACTTGTGTATAATGAATGTCGGTTGAGTAACTTGCTTAAAAGAAAACAGTTGTTTTTATTATTTTAATTTTAGAAAGCCAAAATATGTTAGTTATATAGTTTTCATGTTTTCATTATTGTTGTTTCACAGATGTAATCTTATCAAAATATATATTTGTTGTGTTGCTGTCAATAAATGGTTGTACTTAAAGCAATTTGTTTTTATTATATGGCCCATCAAAGATTTATAATGGTATACCAATGTCGTCCTTCCTTCAACACTTCCTACAATAACTAAAAATTGGTTTAAATAATTATTATGTTCTTAATAACACAACATAAGGAATGATGGAAGAAAGCACCCTATGATTTTGAAATATTTTGTATTTGTTGTTTTAGAGGTACAGGATTCCTTTAAACCATTTGAACCGTGGCCATGACTAGGATTGTCAATTTTTTTATAGAAGGTTTGTCAGTGCGACAGGTTTTCTCCCAGCATTTTGGCTTTCTCCACCAATAAAAACTGGCCACCACGAAATAGCCCAAAAGTGGCGTTAAAACACCAACAATCAATCAATCAATAAACCATTTGAATTTAAAAAATTATGAAAAAGAAGATTTGGTTTCATTGCAAAGAGACAACTCTTTACAAGAGACCAAATGACACAAAAGTTAACAACTGTAGGTCACAGTATGGTCTTCAGCAATGATCAAAGCCCATACAGCATAGTCAGCTATAAAAGGCCCCTAAATGATGGCAATTTTTCACATAACTTCAGTATACCTTGATTGATTTCCCTCAAACTTTACATTATTATTGGGATTAATAAAGGAAGCTGTAAAACATACTAAATTGAGTTCCCTTGGATTAATGTAATGGAAATTTAAATACTTGTTTGAATTAGTGAAAGTAGCACACCATTCAATTTAAAAAAAAGAATCTTGTGCCACTCCTCAGTTATGGGTCTTTGACCATTGAATGATCTCACAATAGACCACTTTCGAGTTATATCCTTCACTGGAAAACTTCATCATTTAATCACCTTTATGACATCATTTACCATATAGAGGTGATCGCCTGTTTCCCTGCACTAATAAAGTTCATTAAGTGCCTTTGTTATCGTCATTATGTAGGATAGACTAAAAATGATGTTTGTTCATAATCATTATTCCCTAGCTAATGACATCACTGCTGATTATCAATTATAAGAATTTGATTAGCCAAATAATTTGTGCAACATAACATCAAATTATATTCAACCACACGCTCAACATTGGAAGGATGTGACAATGCCATTAAACGCACAAATGATGTTTTCTAAAACCAAAGTCTTTTTTTACTCGAAAGTGGTCTATAAAAATGATACTCCTACATAACAGTTTGATTCGATACACAATCAGTTTGAAGGAACACTGTGTACTACTAATGTATCTGTATATAAAATGCAAAATTAGCTACGAAACAAATAAAAAAAACCTGTATCTTTGATAGAACTACTGTGTGTAGAGAACTCCATCAAGATGATACAGGATAAACTCAAATCATTATAAAATATATTTTTTCAACTGGTTCACATAATAAATGTGGCTTCCAATAACAAAATTTTCCATTTGGAGCTACTTTGTGTAGAGAACTCTTATGTAGGTATATCATCAACATATCTAATCATTTATTAATTAATATTAATAATATACTATATGTTTTTATTGTTGATGCAGCCAGGGAAAGTTCCTGATACAGCTAATCAGGAAACTTTTGAAACTTTTTATATCTCAAGACCCCAGAAGGTGTATCTTAGCATACTATTCCCAGAGCTAATGCAGACCATATTTTCATAATAAAGACTTGTTCTAAAAAAAAAACCAGTGGACTTGTATGCCTTGAATTGTTAACCATTTGTAATATATACATATGATAAATATAAGGGGATGTTGAATGGTTGCCAATAAGACAACTATTATTTAAGGAATTGCAATTATTAATAAAACAAGTTCTTGTAATGTAAATAATGCTTTAAGTGCCTTTTGCATGTGTTGTACCTCAGCCTCCATATGTGTTATAAAAGTCTCAGGACCCGAGACTTCTATAACACATATGGAGGTGCTCATACTTAAAGGAGGTAAATACATAGAAGAAACATGTTCGATCTTCGCTTCCTTCCCCATTACTGGTTAGTCCTACGGGAAGCAAGTTAACTCGTACCAACGGAAACTCGTACCATGTTAACTCGTACCAAAAAAGTTAACTCGTACCAACGTAAAGTCGTACCACTGGGAAGTCGTACCATTAAAAATAAATTATAAAATATGAATGTTTTGTGGTGTTTTTTCTTTCTAAACTTAATACAAAGAAGTTGAATTACTGAAGTTTTATACTGGATTGTGATGAAAACTTGAAAAAAAGACGTTTTTTTTAATTAAGACACTAATATAATTTCTTCATTACCTTAATACCCTGCTAATTAATATATGATATTCCTTTGATTGTGTGATCAAATTAATACATTCCTTTGATTGTGTAATCAAATTAATACATTCTTTTGATTGTGTGATTATTGGTTGATTATTAACTAATCAACTTGTTTAATCAGATTATTACATTTTTATTGTTGTTATATACTTTCACAGCTTGGAATTAAATAAATAAAGTTTATTATTAAATGAAATTCCTGATTATCAAAACACAAGCTGATATGAGTTGTCTCAAAGCTCACTTTCCTCATAAAATGGGGCATGTTTGTGTGGCCCCTCATTCGCGTTTGAAGTATTCGTACAGATCTCAGCTCAACACTACTCACTCACTTTTTGGACAATCATTATGGAAATACCTGATGAATTGAATGCTCTTTTAGCAGCCATGAAGTTGACTGGAAAGGTACCTGCCTGGAAGTTCTCGGCAAGCACTGACCAGGTGACTGTACAGCTAACGTGGACAAAGGCTACGGAACTAGAGGTATCCTCCGGTAAAGCCAAGCCGGCCCTGAAAAGTAAACCCCCATCCACCAAAAGAAGGGACGCCAAGCGTTACAACCAGTGGGTGCAGGCCAAAAGCACTGCTGCGACATCGGCTGAGGTCTTACCACACACCACCAAGGTAGACCAGAACCAACAAACAGAAGCCACAACAGCTAGAGATGGAAGCAGGGAGATAGTACCCACAAAGTATCAAGGGGAACCTGAGGGCATTTGCATCAAGACGGACACTGTCATCAGTCCGTACAACCCCAGGAAGGCATGCCATCGTCAATACTACCTCCAGCCAACCAAAGACAGAGGCAAGCGATGCCGGATCGACTATGACGAGGGATTCGACCTAGACGATCCCAAGTTGCTCCGGACAACACCACCTCACACATCGCCACTAGTGATGCCATCTCCAGAGGCAGTTACATCAGCTCTTTTGATCCTAGAACGGCCGGATACGCCTTATCACACACCTAGAAGTAAAGTAAAGACAAAACGGTCAACAGAACCAGACACTAAGTAGAAAGTCCGCAATACCCAAACAGGATAGTCGGACAGAAAAACCCATACATCATCATCATCATGGCCCCTCATAAATATAGGGTTTACAAGGTATAAAGTCAAACCATATACCTAGACCAATACAATGTTACAAATGTCAGAAATATGGTCATATGCACCAACAATGTAGAAATACTGTTATCTGTAGAAAATGTGGTCTTGGACATGACATTAATGAGTGTCCCTCCCAAACCGTGCAATGTATAAACTGCAAAGGTGCACATGCAGCAAATAGCAAAGACTGTCCTACTAGGACAGAAAAACAAAAGGTACTAAAAATATTGGATTGTTACCAGGACAAACATGACAATCATTACAAACATATAATATATCAATTTAACCAACATTCATTTTCTTGTAAGACTAATATAAGACTATATATGAACAAGAACATAAACACCATGGCTTTATAATAATAGCTCACAAGTCTTACTGACACAGCAAACAATTGATTATTTACTTTCCAAAGTATCGTGACTATATATAAAGAGAATCATACTTTTAACATGTTGGTCATAAACAATTTTCAACTTTTAAAACACACAAAATTTATTCTTTTAGTGAATAAAATTCCTTTGGGAAACAGAAGAAAAGTACTCAAATCTATTTAATGTAACTGATTTGGAATGATTAAAAATTAATTCCAATGGTTATCAGTAAAAGTTTAAAAAAGGGTGTATTCAAGGGAGACAACAAATCAAATTTGCCAAGGTATTGTCTACATCTAATACACATGGAACATTGGTCATTGTACTTTCAAAATTATATACATTTTATATAGGTATAGAGATAAATAACAGTATATATTCATAATTTAAACACCAATCAAATACATTTAAATAAGTTGGTACGAGTTAGCAGTGGTACGAGTTTACATTGGTACGAGTTGTTTTTTTGTGGTACGAGTTAACGTTGGTACGAGTTTACGGTGGTACGGGTTAACTGTAATTCGTCCTACGTATATTTCCTTGAAGGAATACTCGAAACTTGAGGGGTAATTCATTAGAAATCTCACATTAACTTCAATGCAAACCCATTTCTTCAGATATGTTTATATAAATTTGCATTTAGAAAATAGAAGCTTCATGTATTTCATAAAGGAGATTAATATTAAACTAAATCATTTTGGGGTCGTCCACATGGCTTTGTTTACAAACATAATTTGTAGGTCGCTCCAACAATGACCATATCACTTTTTAAAATTGAATTTATTTTTTAAAGGCATGCAGCATTATTTTTTTGTGTGGATAGTCTGCATATAGAAAATAGATTACGATCCATATTATTTGACACACAAACAAGATGAAACAACTTCGTATGTCATAAAATGCTGTGTTTTATAAAGCAAGGATTTGTTTAGTGTCTTCAAGGATTTGTATAGTGAAATATACAAATCCTTGGTGTCTTACTATAAAAATCCTTGTTTATAAAGTTTACAATGCTTCAAACATGTCCTTTTGTAAATTGTAGCTTCCAAACTTTTCATGATTGACTTTGATATTGATAAAGTGTAGGAACTCCATTTACTGCTAAAACTACACCACTTTACCATGAAGCTTGTAAATACTTAGCTGCGGAACCATAGCTCTTAGGTCCTTATGCTATTTTTTACTTTTTTGCGGACCATATGGTCCGTGAAAAGTAAAAAAATAGCAAATAAATAAATACTGTGAAAGTACTTTAATTCATGGGTACTAATTAGAGGGTTTATCCTTAAATTTAAGTGTTCTACGAAATATAACATTTGTTGTCCAAATTAAGACATGGATAGATCCTCTGTATGTTTGTCTACACAGATTATGTATATTTAGATCTAGAGAAAAGGAACTATTGTACAGTGGAGCAGCAAATGTAGCATGGGCATCTTCAGACATGATTTGAATCTTTGAATCTTTGAATAACCAAAGTTGTACGACTTGTTACATTTCAATTTTCACAAAAAATATGTTTTGAAAAATAAAAGTCCACCCATTTTTAAAAAGGGGTTCCCAACCTAGGATAAAAGGGGGGTCCAACATTGTGATGGATCGCACCCTCCCCCCCCCCCCTAAAAAAAAAAGTGGGGTTCCAACTACCAGAACCTTCCTCTGGATCCGCTAACTACTGAAGTCAGACTTCCATTTTAATGTATGATGATGAAGTCTTAATTTTCTACTGAGGTCAGACTTCCATTCTGATGTATGATGATGAAGTGTTAATTTTCTACAGAAGTTAGACTTTCATTCTGATTTATGATGATGATTAAGTGTTAATTTTATCACCTTAAAATCCTTTCGTGGAAATAAATGATAGTTTCATATTGGCTGGAGTTTTTTTATTTCCCAAATATTATTTTATAATTATTCAAATTACATCTGTAGCATCTTTATGCAACCTTTTTCTTCAAATGACATGTTTATGGCCCAATTATCACCTTTGATGATCTTTAATCTACTGATGGCTCAATGTCAGGTTAATTTGTGTCACCATTTTTAATATGAAATAAACAGGATTTTTCTCAATATCGCAAACATAAAATCACATTTTAGTCTTTAATGACAAAATCGCAAAAACAGATGCAGGCAATAATTTTTGAATTAAATTTATAGTATTTCATTGCACAATTTGAACAAACAGTCCTTGAATGTTTCAATAAAAATTTCAGCCTTTTATTGTTTGTAACAGATGCATGCTTGAGAAGAATATTTTGAGACGTTGTTCAAATTGAGTTGATAATGACTAATATATAAAAATATCTATTACAGATGCAAAATAAGGAAGCACCCACTGCTAAGAAAGGAGGCGGAAGACCTAAAGGTTCTGGGAAGAAGTATGATGGGAGTAAAACAAGTCTTGGCGAGGCTGTTGATAGTCACACAGACAGTGTTGAAGATATTTTTGAAGAACAATCTGCCAGTGAAATTGAATATATGTTGGATGAAGAAGAGCAGCCGATTAAAAAAGGTAAAGGGAGACCTAAAAAAATAAGGGATGAGAAGGAGGATGAACAGCCCAAGAGAAATTGTGGGAGACATCTGAAATCTACTTATAGGGAGGAAAAAGTGCAGTCAGTAAGGAGAAGTCTTGGGAGATCTCCAAATCAAGCTGTTAATTATAAAGAGGATGTTAAAGATATAGAAGAACAATCCGACAGTGAAGAAGAATACACGTCAGAGGAGGAAGACCAACAGCCATTAAAAAAAGGTAGAGGGAGACCTAAGAAAATAAGGAATGAGGAGAAAGATGTACATTCAGTAAGAAAACCTCAGAAAAATCCATATGACAAGCAAGATGTCAGTTACACAGAGGATGATTTCAGTTTAGAGGATCAATCTGACAGTGAAACTGAATATATGTCAGAAAAAGAAGACAATGATCCAGTAAAAAAATATAGAGGTAGACCTAAAAAAATAAGGGATGAGAAGGAGCAGGAAGTACAGCCAATAAGAAATGGTAAGAGACATCTGAAATCTACTTATAGGGAGGGAAAAATGCAGTCAGTAAGGAAAAGTCTTGGGAGATCTCCAAAGCCAGCTGTTAATTATAAAGAGGATGTTAAAGATATAGAAGAACAATCTGACAGTGAAGAAGAATACACGTCAGAGGAGGAAGACCAACAGCAAGTAACAAAAGGTAAAGGGAGACCTAAGAAAATAACGAATGAAAAGGAGGAGGAGGTACAGCCAAAGAGAAACCATGGGAGACCTCTGAAATCTACTTATTGGGAGGGAAAACTGCAGTCAGTAAGGAAGAGTCTTGGGAGATCTCCAAAGCCAGCTGTTAATTACACAGAAGATGTTGAAGATATAGAAGAAGAATCCTCCAATGAAAGTGAATATATGTCAGAGGAGGAAGACCAACAGCAAGTAACAAAAGGCAGAGGGAGGCCTAAAAAAATAAGGGATGACGAGGATGAAGAACAGCCAAAGAGAAGCCGTGGGAGACCTCTGAAATCTATTCATGGGGAAAAAGAAGTACAGTCAGATAGGAAAAGTCTTGGGAGATCACCAAAGCAAGTTGTTAATTACACAGAAGATACTGAAGATATAGATGAACAATCTGACAGTGAAGAAGAATGTACATCAGAGCAAGAAGACCAACAGCCATTAAAAAAAGGTAGAGGGAGACCTAAAAAAATAAGGAATGAGGAGAAAGATGTACATTCAGTAAGAAAACCTCAGAACAATCCATTTGACAAGCAAGATGTCAGTTACACAGAGGTTAATTTCAGTTTAGAGGATCAATCTGACAGTGAAACTGAATATATGTCAGAAAAAGAAGACAATGATCCAGTAAAAAAATATAGAGGTAGACCTAAAAAAATAAGGGATGAGAAGGAGCAGGAAGTACAGCCAATAAGAAATCGTAAGAGACATCTGAAATCTACTTATAGGGAGGGAAAAATGCAGTCAGTAAGGAAAAGTCTTGGGAGATCTCCAAAGCAAGGGGTTAATTACACAGAAGATGTTGAAGATATAGAAGAAGAATCCAACAATGAAAGTGAATATATGTCAGATGAGGAAGACCAACAGCAAGTAACAAAAGGCAGAGGGAGGCCTAAAAAAATGAGGTATGATGAAGATGAAGAACAGCCAATGAGGAGTCGTGGGAGACCTCTGAAATCTATTCATGGTGAGAAAGTAGTACAGTCAGATAGGAAAAGTCTTGGGAGATCACCAAAGCAAGCTGTTAATTACACAGAAGATACTGAAGATAGAGATGAACAATCTGACAGTGAAGAAGAATGTACATCAGAGGAGGAAGACCAACAGCCATTGAAAAAAGGTAGAGGGAGACCTAAGAATTATAGGGATGATGAGAAGGATGTACATTCAGTAAGAAAGGGTCCCGGGAGACCTCCACAAAATGCTAAAGAGGAAAATCGATCACATGACATGAAAAAAAGTTCTGGACGACCTCGGAAAAATTCACATGAGAAGCAAGATGTTAGTTACACAGAGGATGATTTCAGTATGGAAGATCAATCTGACAGTGAAACTGAATATATGTCAGAGGAGGAAAACCAACAGTCAGTTAAAAAAGGCAGAGGGAGACCTGAAAAAATAAGGGATAAGGAAGATGAAGAACAGCCAAAGAGAAACCATGGGAGACCTCTGAAATCTACTTACTGCAAGGAAAAAGCACTTTCAGTAAGGAAAAGTCTTGGGAGATCTCCAAAGCAAGCTGTTAATTACAAAGAAGATACTGAAGATATAGATGAACAATCTGACAGTGAAAATGAATATATGTCAGATGAGGAAGAAATAAGGCCACTAAAAAAAGGAAGACGGAGACATGAAAAAATAAGGGATGAAGAGGACAAAGAACAACCACTAAATAGAAGCCGTGGTAGACCTCTGAAATCTACTCATGGGGACAAAGTTGTACAGTCAGACAGGAAAAGTCTTGGGAGATCACCAAAGCAAGTCGTTAATTACACAGAAGATACTGAAGATATAGATGAACAATCTGACAGTGAAAATGAATATATGTCAGAGGAGGAAAAATTACAGTCAGTAAGTAAAAATCTTGGGAGATCTCAAATGCAAGTTGTTAGTTACACTTATGATGATAAGGATTCAGAAGAACAATCTGAAAGTGAAGAAGAATGTACATCAGAGGAGGAAGACGAACAGTCAGTAAAAAAGGGTAGAGGGAGACCTAAGAATTTAAGGGATGATGAGAAGGATGTACATTCAGTAAGAAAGGGTCCTGGGAGACATCTGAAAAATGCTAAAGAGGAAAATCGATCACATGCCATGAAAAAAAGTCCTGGACGACATCAGAAAAATCAAAATGAGAAGCAAGATGTTAGTTACACAGAGGATGATTTCAGTATAGAAGATCAATCTGACAGTGAAACTGAATATATGTCAGAGGAGGAAAACCAACAGTCAGTTAAAAAAGGCAGAGGGAGACCTGAAAAAATAAGGGATGAGGAAGATGAAGGACAGCCAAAGAGAAGCCCATTCAAAAAAAGTAGGGGGAGACCTAAAAGAATAAGGGACGAAGAGGATGAAGAACAGCCAATAAAGAGAAGCTGTGGGAGACCTCTGAAATCTACTTACTGTGAGGAAAAATTACAGTCAGTAAGGAAAAGTCTTGGGAGATCTCCAATGCAAACTATTAAACACACAGAGGATTTTAATATTAGTATTGAAGACCAATCTGACATTGAAAATGAAAATGTATCAGAGGGGGAAGAAGAGCAGTCAGTAAAAAGAGGCAGAGGGAGACCTAAAACAATTAGGGATGAGGAAGATGAAGGACAGCTAAAGAGAAGCCCAGTTAAAAAAAGTAGAGGAAGACCTAAAAGAATAAGGGACGAAGAAGATGAAGAACAGCCAAAGAAGAGAAGCCATGAGAGACCTCTGAAATCAACTTATTTGAAGGAAGAAGAACAGTCAGTAAGGAGAAGTCTTGTGAGATCTTCAAAGCAAGCTGTTAATTACAAAGATCATTACACATGGGATGCTGAAGATCTAGATTGTTCTGACAGTGACAGTGAATATTCAGAGGAGGAAAAAGTACAGCCAATGTGGAAAAGTCTTTGGAGATCTCCAAAGGGGGTTGATTACACAGAAGATGTTGAAGATATAGAAGAACAATCTGACAGTGAAAGTGAATCTATGTCAGAGGAGGAAGACCAACCGTCAGTAAACAAAGGTAGAGGAAGACCCAATGAAATAAGTGATAAGAATGTAAAAGAACAATCAGTAAAAAAAGGCCGTGGGAGACCTAGAAAAATAAGTGATAAGGTTGAAGAAGAACCTCAAAAAAAGAGAAGCCGTGGGCTACCTCCAAAATCCACTGATGGGATGGAAGAAATAAATTCAGTAAGAAAATGTCCTGGGAGACCCTCAAACAGTTCTAATTCCCCTGTGATGAGAAAGCGAGGTCAAACATCTACCTCTGTAAGTATGATATTTAGATTGGGATGTAGAATTGTTTTGATATATAAAAATATGAACCAACCCAAATTAACAATTGATATTTGATATATTTCCTTGTAGACATGTGCACACAGCACTGAGACGGAAGCCTTCCTTTAGATTCATAGTAAATTATAGTACAGTTTGTTTTAATTTATTTTTGAGCTTCTTTGATTATGAAAAGTCCACCTGTCAGGAAACTTTTGTGTTGTGGTGCTAACTCAATAATTGATACCAAATATATTGCATTCATACTTAGAAAATTGGTTACATATAAATGGAAGAATGATCCCTAAATTGCACAAATGCCCATATATTGCAGTTAATATCTATTATCCCTGAAAATTTCTGAAAAATCTGTTAACCTGGTTTTTTTTTTAGTTATTGCCCTTGAATATACATTTTCAAATATTTTTCACTGTTACTTTGAAAACCATGAGAGCTGGGGTTAAATTATAGCCTGTAAAAATAATCAGCTTGAAAAGATCTGTTTACTCTAGTATTTAGCTATAACATCTTATCAATGATTGAATGTAATGTCAGCCATGTAGTTTAGAGGAAAAATAAAGAACTGAAGAAGGCCATTGGCCGAAACGTCTTGAAAAATTGGTTTATCTAAACAATTATATAAAGTATGTTCCCTATTGGAATTTTGAAAACTAGTATTTTTGACAGATCATGTTTTGGAGTTATTGCTTCTGAAATGTTGATTTTTATTATTACATTTCCATGCAGACAATTTGGCCCTGCCCCCTCAGTCTATCAAATTTGAAACGATTACATAGTCTAAATGTTAAAGTTTTTTTATAAGGTCAATTTAAGAGGAACCAAGTCAATGATATTTGGTATGCAGTTATGCAAGCATTCACATGTATTCACATATTAAGTTCATGGAGATAATTTGACTCTGCCCTTTCAGTCGTGGTATATTGTCTTTATAGCATAGTGTATATGTTAAAGTTACATGTATGATTAGTTAAGTTTAAGTAGAACCACTCATGATAAGCCAGTGATACTTGGCATGCAGTTTTTTAAGCATTATTTCAATTATAAAATAAATCATGAATAGTGTAGCAAGCGAGACATTTCAGCATGTGCACTCTTGTTTTGTAAAGCAAATGTGGATGTAACTGTACTAACAATGGCACTTTTATTTAGTCAGGAGAAAGAATTCCACAGAATGATGAAAATAAGAAGAGTGAAGATCATAAAAAGAGAAGCCCTGGTAGAACAAAATATGACGTTTTATATACTGAAAAAGCATTAGATAAAAATAATTTATACTATTCAGAAAAAAAGGGCAGAGGAGGACCTACAAATTTTGAGAAGAAGCATACTGGCAGACCAAAGAAAATTCCCAGTTTTAATGGTGATGATTCACAAGTAGAAAATTCTGCATCAGAAGAAGTTTTAAAACGTGGTCGAGGGAGACCTAAAAAAAATAATAATAGTATAGATCAGACAAGTGAGGATGACTTTGAACAAAGCAATCAATTTCCTAGTAAATCAAACAAAACTCAACATGGAGTAATCAAAAGAGGTCCTGGTCGACCTAAAAAGGTGGCCCTGACCTTGGATATGACATGTGATGAGGAGGATGGAACAGGTATTGATGTTGTCGATCAATCAAGGGAATATTCAATAGATGTGTTGTGTAATGGTTGACTAGTCACAGAAGATTAGGATGTAATGGTAACCCATGCTCCAGATTTAACAGAGGTATTAAGTTATGGGGGGGGGGGGGTTAACAACACCTCAATTTTGGCAAAAACAGTTAACAACAAATACAAAAATGCTGATAACAGTTAACAAAGTAGCTATAGGTTGAAAACAGTTAACAGCTTAAAAAATTTATCACAGATAACAGTTATTATAAACAACACCTTGAAAAGGGCCAAAACAGGTTAACGTTAGGTATCCCCCTTCCCTGATTTGTTCTCCCTTATAGATTTACAAGATTGTTAAACTACTGTTGCCTTAGATAATCTTATACATCTTTTATAGATTAGAAAACTACTTTTTAAAAAGTTGATAACAGTGAAAACTGCATCAAGAATATTTTTATAAAAAAGATAGGAGATTTGGTATGATTGCCAATAAGCATGATAAGACAACTATCCATTAAAGACCATATATAAAGTCGTCTATTGCCAAAATACAAATCTTTTTCCTCAATGCCCAAATTGTGCAAGAAGGACAGGAATACTGACTAGCTTCTCTAACTCATCGATGTAAACAAACTTTGCAATGGCACCATGGCCAGTACTTGAATATTTCCCCCACATTATGCTTGTACTTCTGAGCTTTACCAGGGTTTAATCCAATAGCTGATTATTTGTTATCTTATTCCTATTTTTTTTATATAAAAAATAACAACATAGTTGAAAAATACTTTGAACATTTACTTTTCTTAATGGTTTAGTATTGATTATATTTAATTTTTAACCGGATTTTTGTGACAAAAATGTCGGTTATTAAATTGAGGATGCTCGGCGGGTGGGCGGTAGGTCGGGCGGTCGGTCGGGCTGGCGGCAATCAAATGTTGTCCGTGCATTAACTCAAGAACCATTCAACCAAAGCTTCCCAAATTTTAATATGTTGTTACTGACAACTAAATGAAGGTCAAGTTCAATAATGGCCATTTTGACTTTTACCGTTCAGGAGTTATGGTTCTTGAAAGATTGAAAAATGGCGTTTCAAGTCGTGTCCGTGCATTTACGCATGAACAGTTCTACCAAATCTTCCCAAATTTTAATATGTTGTTACTGGTGACAAAATGGAGGTCAAGTTCAATAATGACGATTTTGACTTTTACCGTTCAGGAGTTATGGTTCTTGAAAGATTGAAAAATGGCGTTTCCAGTCGTGTCCGTGCATTTACGCATGAACTGTTCTACCAAAGCTTCCCAAATTTTAATATGTTGTTACTGGTGACAAAATGGAGGTCAAGTTCAATAATGACGATTTTGACTTTTACCGTTCAGGAGTTATGGTTCTTGAAAGATTGAAAAATGGTGTTTCCAGTCGTGTCCGTGCATTTTCTCATGAACCATTCAACCAAAGCTTTTCAAATTTTAATATGTTGTTACTGATGACAAAATAGAGGTCAAGTTCAATAATGACGATTTTGACTTATACCTTTCAGGAGTTATGGTTCTTGAAAGATCGTAAAATGGTGTTTCCATTCACGTTGTTGCATTTACTCACAAACCATTCAATCTAAGCTTTTCAAATTTTAATATGTTGATACTGATGACAAAATAGAGGTCAAATTTGATATTGACAATTTTAACTTTCACCAATCATCAGTAATGGTTCTTGTGATATTGCCAGGACACTAATAAATGCTAATAAATCCGGTTTGCTGTCGTTGTGACAGCCTCTTGTTTTACATGTTTCATTAAATTTACAAAAAAAATATTAGATGGGTAGTATAAATGGTAATTGAATTTTCAAACTGACTTCTAAAAATATCTTTTGTTTCATAAATATCAGGGATTTTTTTTGATAACTTTTGACTTTAGTTTAGATGATTAAAATGTTTGTGATTTGGTTTGATTAAGGGGAAACGCTATTTAGTAAGTCATTGATATTTTGTATGATGATGAATTATAATTGTCACATCTTATTTTACTTTGAGATTATCTTGCTCATCCTCTGAATCATGGTCCATGACATTTTGCATAATTTTAGTTTTGTCATTTAAATTTGCATTGTACTATAACAATAACATTCAAGCAAGTATTTTTTTCAAATTTGAAGTGTCAATTCACCATCATGTTTATGGCCTTGACATTTCAAGTTTTATCATGGTATTGCTTGAACTAGACATATTGAAATATGTATCTTATAAGTGATTAAGCTATTTCTGTTTTGTAGATACCCATTTCCTAAGCCATTCTTGTGGACAAAGCAGGCAAGGCAGCTAAATGGGGAATAGAACTCCTTGTGTACTGAGCAATGTAACATTATTTGTGTTTGTTAAGATTGTTATAGTATTTGAATACATGTATACATACTGGAACACATATTTGATGTTATAAATAACTAATGGTGCTCTATTTTAAATGCCATTTGGCAACAATTTGGGTAAGACCCCATGTCACTACCTATAATTTTATTTAGATTTGTAACAGAATTGTATTGGCCTCCACCCTTAATTATGATATTGGTTTTTTAACATCAAGGTTAATTTGGAATAGTTTTTAATTGAAAATTAATTTTGTTGGTTTTAAGATGATATGAACTATTAATATCTATTTATATTTTTGTATATTATGTGTAAGGGAAAGTTAGTTTTATCATACATGATTATTGCCATGATCCAGAGAGGGGGGTTCTGGGGTTGGAAATCCCCATTTTTTTGGACGATCAACTTTTTTGGATAATCTATGCATTTGAATGTGGACATATAGTTGGAACCCCCTTGTTCCTAGGTTGGAATACCCGCTTTCCACCCTTTAAATTGGCTGGATCCGCCCCTGATGTCCCACTGCAACATAGCAGACACTTGGCGTTTTTTAAGGGACATCATCAAAAACTTAATTTTAGATTGTTATAAGGTCAATTTAAAAAGAACCACTTAATCAAATCAATGGTTAGGGAAACATAAGGTCAATAAGATCATCTCCATTTCAAATGTTTTTGTTTTATACTATGTAAAAGAGGCTAATAATGTTCTTTTCATTCGATCATCAGACTACAAAAAAATCCAAAATTTGTTGCATATGTCTGGTAAATGTAATGTTTTTGGAAGTAATGATATTTTAAGTTATATATAGGTGATGCCAGGTGACTAAGTTTTGGAAACATGTTGCTTCTAATGCATGATCAGAGTACAGCTGATCTAAGATATTGACATTATTTCAATTAGATTATATTTATGTTATCAGCTTACAGTACTTAACAATTTTTTTGAAATTTGATTTCAAATTAATTTTAATACATATTCTTTCTCTGTATTATGTATAAGTATGAGAGTTTGATTCTGTAATCATTTAGTGATACTCACTGTGATAGAGGTTACTTCAATTTTAACTGTTATATTTCTGAATGTGATTCACTGACTAGTTACTTTTTTTTTATATTCCTTTCACTTCAAACAGTGATTTTTAATTATTTGTCTTTTTTTTTCTTACTTAAAAAGTTTTTATACGACCGCAAAAGATTTTTGCCTTTCGTAAAATGGTATGTCGTTGTCGTCTGCATGCCTGAAGACACATTTGGTGTCCGGACAATAACTTTAGTTTAAGTGCATGGATCTCTATGATATTTAATAAGAAGGTTCAATACCACAAAAAGATTTTTGGGGATGATAGTTCACACTGTTTTGGAATTAGGGGCCCAAAAGGGGCCAAACACAAGCATTTTTCTAATTTCAGGATATCATCATGTGTATAAGTATTTCAATTGCTTAAAAATTGTACCACAATGTTTTATACCATAGATAGAAGGTTTAGATTGGGGTTATGGTCCCAAAGGTTTAAAAATTTGGGGTCAAAAAAGGGGGAAAACAATTGTTTTTCTGGTTAAAGGACAATTAATACAATTTCTAAGCAGTGTAAGGGAGGTAAGCCAATTCCTTTGTAAAGAATACTGTTATACATATATATGTTTGATTACCTCCCTTACACTGTTTGAAAGTTATACATTAAGAAATGATGAGTGTCAAGAAATGATTAGGTGTAAATTAAGAAAAGGTTGTATTTTAGACATGTTAGAAGTTACTTTTAATTAATATTTATTTTAACCATGACTGTATGTCATTTTATGTTTTAATATTTTATGATGTATTGAAATGAGTAGTTATTGTTGCAAACTCTTTTTGAGGGGATTAATATTCAACGGCATAGTGTATAACTGCTCAAAACCAAACATTTTTTTTAAGGTTTATTAGACCACATTCGTTCTGTGTCAGAAACATATGTAGTGTCAACTATTTAATCACAATCCAAATTCAGAGCTGTATCAAGCTTGAATGTTGTGTCCATACTGCCCCAAACTGTTCAGGGTTCGACCACTGCAGTTGTATAAAGCTGCGCCCTTCCGAGCAACTGGTTAAGATTATTGTGTAATCTTTTACTACATGCATTTTTTATTTTGACTGTTTTATTAAATCTGTTTCAGAAACTATTGGGTTGTATCTTTTTAGTTACTGCAAGTTATTATTGAAAACATTTTGTAGCTGGGAAACTAATAGCAGAGGGTAGGGAAATGTTTTCTGGTCAGTGTGTTAGTTTATTCATTGGTTTGTTGGTTCATTTGTCCTTCCATCTGTCCATCTGTCTGTCCAACTTCAGGTTAAAGTTTTTGGTCAAGGTAGTTTTTGATGAAGTTGATGTCCAATCAACTTGAAACTTGGTACACATAATCCCTATGATATAATCTTTCTAATTTTAAAGCCAAAATTAGTGATTTCCCCCCATTTTCACGGTCCACTGAACATAGAAAATGATAGTGCAGATGGGGCATTCGTCTAGAATGGACACATTCTTGCTTTAATTTGTTCCATCAAGCTTATTAATTATACATTGCATAAAAGTTTCTTTTGAAATTTTTGGAGTGCTTGATGCATCTTTCAGAAAATCATTGCTTTTGGCAGGTTATTGTGGATGTCAATTACAACAATATTGTAAATAAATGAAGGTAAACTCTAGATATTTATGCATTTCTGATAAAGTTGAAAGATGAATCATGTGTAGTGAATAAATTTACATTAAGAGATCATTCTTTTCTGTACGCTCTATGATAATTTTAACATGGATAGGCATTATATTTGTCATTATCTTTATACAAAGTGTATATGATGTGTAAAATGTTGACAAATATAATGCCTACCAATGTTAAAATTATCATAGAGCATGGCATGATAGAATTATATCAATTCTAATAAGAAAATTTAGGACTTTTGTACATTGACCTACAATACATGCTCAAAGGGAAGCCAATTGGAATTAATAAGACAAAAACATTAATTAGCTGTTTCACCATAAAAAAGAACCGATACATCAAAACTTAAATTTTTGTTTAGGGGCCAGCTGAAGCACACCTCTGGGTGCGAGATTTTCTCACTGTATTAAAGACTCATCGGTGGCCTTTGTCTGCTTTCAGCTCTTTGTTTGTGTTGTTGTCTCTTTGACACATTCCTTATTTCCATTCTCAATTTTATTACTTTTAGAGTCATTTAATTTCCTAGTAAGTGTAACTTTTATTGTTGATAGCTTTTGATTTTTGTTATTCTTTTTGTTTGTCAATACAGATACTTTAACATATAGTCTGTTATCCATCGACAAGAGTAGATCAGTACAGATACTCTGAAATATCGTCTGTTATCCATCAACAAGAGTGGATCAATGCAGCTACTCTGATATACTCTGTCATATCGTCTGCCATTCGTCAATGAAAGTGGATAAATTCAGATACTCTGACATACCCTCTGTCATTCATCAACATGAGTGGATCAATACAGATACTCTGACATATCTTCTGTTATTCATCATCAAGAGTGGATCAATATAGATACTCTGACATGCCCTCTGTCATTCGTCAATGAAAGTGGATCAATACAGATACTCTGACATACCCTCTGTCATTCATCAACAAGAGTAGATTATTACAGATACTCTGACATACCCTCTGTCATTCATTAACAAGAGTGGATCAGTACAGCTACTCTGATATAGTCTGCCATTCGTCAATGAAAGTAGATAAATTCAGATACTCTGACATACCCTTTGTCATCCATCAACGATTCATCAACGAGAGTGGATCAGTACAGATACTTTGCTATATCGTTTGTTATTCATCAACAAGAGTGGATCAATTCATATACTCTGACATATCGTCTGCCATTCGTCAATGAAAGTGGATAAATTCAGATACTCTGACATACCCTCTGTCATTCATCAACAAGAGTGGATCAGTACAGCTACTCTGATATAGTCTGCCATTCGTCAATGAAAGTGGATAAATACAGATACTTAGACATATAGTCTGTCATTCATAAACAATAGTGGATCAGTACAGATACTCTGACATATCATCTGTTATTCATCATCAAGAGTGGATCAGTTCAGCTACTCTGATATAGTCTGCCATTCGTCAATGAAAGTGGATAAATACAGATACTCTGACATACACTCTGTCGTCCATCAACAAGAGTGGATCAATACAGATACTCTAACATATCGTCTGCCATTCGTCAATGAAAGTGGATAAATACAGATACTCTGACATACCCTCTGTCATTCATCAACAAGATTGGATCGAAACAGATACTCTGACATACCCTCTGTTATTCATCAACAATATTGGATCAGTACAGCTACTCTGATATAGTCTGTCATTCGTCAACAAGAGTGGATCAGTACAGATACTCTGACATATCGTCTGTTATTCATCAACAAGAGTGGATCAATACAGCTACTCTGATATAGTCTGTCATTCGTCAATGAAAGTGGATAAATACAGATACTTAGACGATCTTAGACATATAGTCTGTCATTCATAAACAAGAGTGGATCAGTACAGATACTCTGACATATCGTCTGTTATTCATCAACAAGAGTAGATTAGTACAGATACTCCGACATATCGTCTGTCATCCATCAATGAGAGTGGATCATTACAGATACTTCGTCATATCGTCTGTTATCCATCAACAAGGGTTGATCAGTTCAAATACGTTGACATTTAGACTGTTATCCATCAACAAGAGTAGATCAGTACAGATACTCTGACATATCGTCTGTTATCCATCAACAAGGGTTGATCAGTTCAAATACGTTGACATTTAGACTGTTATCCATCAACAAGAGTAGATAAGTACAGATACTCTGACATATCGTCTGTTATCCATCAACAAGAGTAGATAAGTACAGATACTCTGACATATCGTCTGTTATCCATCAACAAGAGTAGATAAGTACAGATACTCGGACATATCGTCTGTTATCCATCAACAAGGGTTGATCAGTTCAAATACGTTGACATTTAGACTGTTATCCATCAACAAGAGTAGATCAGTACAGATACTCTGACATATCGTCTGTTATCCATCAACAAGAGTAGGTCAGTACAGATTCTCGGACATATCGTCTGTTATTCATCAACAACAGATACTCGGACATATCGTCTGTTATCGATCAAGAAAAGTGGAGCAGTATAGATACTCGGACATATCGTCTGTTATCCATCAACAAGAGAAGATGATCAGTAAAGATACTCGGACATATCGTCTGTTATCCATCAACAAGAGTAGATCAGTAAAGATACTTGGGCATATCGTCTATTGTCCATCAACAAGAGTAGATCAGTACATCTACTCGGGCATATCGTCTGTTATCCATCAACAAGAGTAGATCAGTATAGATACTCGGACATATCGTCTGTTATTCATCAACAAGAGTAGATCAGTACAGATACTCTGACATATCATCTGTTATCCATCAACAAGAGTTGATAAGTACAGATACTCGGACATATCGTCTGTTATCCATAAAGAAAAGTGGATTAGTACAGATACTCGGACATATCGTCTGTTATCCATCAAGAAAAGTGGATCAGTACAGATACTCGGACATATCGTCTGTTATCCATCAAGAAAAGTGGAGCAGTACAGATACTCGGACATATCGTCTGTTATCCATCAACAAGAGTAGATCAGTAAAGATACTCGGACATATCGTCTGTTATCCATCAACAAGAGTAGATAAGTACAGATACTCGGACATATCGTCTGTTATCCATCAACAAGGGTTGATCAGTACAAATACGTTGACATTCAGACTGTTATCCATCAACAAGAGTAGATCAGTACAGATACTCTGACATATCGTCTGTTATCCATCAACAAGAGTAGGTCAGTACAGCTACTCTGACATATCATCTGTTATCCATCAACAAGAGTAGATCAGTACAGATACTCGGACATATCGTCTGTTATCCATTAATGATGAATCATGAAATGAAGACATTGACTGAATCCATTAGTAAAAAAGGCCAATACATTAAGTGCTACTCTAAGACTTTATTTTTCCATTAATGAGAAAGGACCAACACAGCCATAGCTTTTTTATCAACGGGTAAGGTTTAACACATGCCTTTACAATTTGTATAGCTCTGCATTTATACAACTCATGACAGTTGGGTAACGTATGGCAAGCTATTTTGTCACACTAATGTTTATGCCCTCAAGATAAAGCAATATAGTGTGCTCAATGTTTAATCTCAGTGTGTTTTAGCTCATGGACCAAGGGTTACATGAACTATTGTCATCACTTGGCACAAGTTCGTCAGTTGCTGTAAGCTCAAAAAGTAAATCTGCTCTTGGCCATATAATATCTACCTAGCTATACGTTTTACCGGGAATCTTATTGAAAATTTAATTCTGGAATTTGATCAATCAACATTTCTAGAATAGAAATGAATAAATAAATATGCAGTTTTGGGCTTATCTTACAAAAACTTTAATGACAGAACTGATATGATCGGCATTTCAAAGTCCAACTACTATGATTTATTTAGAAACATTAGAATACCAATTTTAGAATAATTCACATAAAAACGCCTCAGTGGTTATCATTTGTTGATGCATATACTATTCAGGTAGAAGATAGCAACTGTAGGTTACCGAACGACCTTTAACAATGAACAAACCCCATACCACATAGTGTTTAAAATATACGTATAGAAATCCATGAGTAGAAATTGCTTTGTACCCAGCATATGTTGGTGTGTGTAGTCCAGTTCAGTTCGTACTACTGTATACACTCTGATAAACATTGTAAAAATTGACTCGTTTTAGAATGTGATGGACAAGGTTGTAAAACTATGTATGTGGACCCTTGCTTCTGTTTATACTTAACAGTTTGCCAGTAGCATTTTGTGCTATTGAATCTCATTCAGATGTCCTAGCTTATTGTTCTAGAGATTACAGGTCCCTTTGGAGTTGCAGTTGGTCGTCTAGAAATACGATGGATCGGTTTTAGAGTGATCAAGACAAAATAAATATTGGAACACAAAAGTGTTATCCTTAACAATGTTTTTGATTAACTGTTTCATTAACAACACATCTCAACTATGCTTGTCGAGTCTGAAAAATTTATATCTCGAAAGAGATCCTAGATGCCACGGCAACGGTGTCGGCAGCTTCAACATTAAAGTTTTTAGACATCAATTACTTTGTCAAGCCTTCATGGAAATTTATGAATTTGAACTCGACCTCATTTCATGGATCAGTGAACAAGGTCAAGTTTTCGTAGTCGTCCATATTTCAGATACTATATGCCATAGGCCTACTGTATTTGGTGTCTGGATTGATTGTAAGATGTACATGTCCGACAAGCAAGTGTCATCTGACCTTGACTTCAATTTCATGATTCAGTGGTCAAAATTAAGGTTTTGGGTTTTTGTATATTTTTTTACGAATACTATACTAGTATGCAATAGATCAACTATATTTGGTGTATGAAAATATTTTATGATGTACATGTCAGTCTCGCAGTAATATTTTACCTTGATTTTATTTTCACGGTTCATTGCTCAATGTTCAGTTTTTATACGACCGCAAAAAAATTAAGGGTAATGTGGCAAACAGTCTAGGAATTAAGGGCCAAAACATGCATTTTTGAAGTTTCGGGACAATAACTTATGTTTTATTGTATGGATCTCTTTGACATTGTACCACAAGGTTCTATATAATGAAGGGAAGGCTTTGTATCAGTTTGGGGTTAATAACCCTGAACATTTAGGAATAAAGGGCCAAAAAGAAGCATGGTTCTAGTTTACAGAAAATAACTTGTGTGTAAGTGTATAGATCTCTCTGAAATTATACTACAAGGTTTCTTACTACAAAGGAAAGGCTGGAACTGAGTTTTGGGGTACTTGCTCCATGGGGTTTCAATAAGTGAGGGGCCAAATTCAGAGCTGTATCGAGCTTGAATGTTGTGTCCATACTTGCCCAAACTGTTTAGGGTTCGACCTCTGCGGTCGTATAACGCTGCGCCTTGTGGATCATCTGGTTGTGCTTTGGTCTGTTTTTCTTTAACTATAAGCAATATGTCAACTCTATTTGTTGTGTGAAAGGCGTATATGTCTGTCTGGCAGGTACCATCTGACCTTGACTTCTTTTCATGATTTATTGGTCAATGTTAGGTTTTCCTGGTTAAATGTGTTTCTTAGATACTACAAGCAATAGGTCAACTATATGTACTGCATAGATTGATTGGGGGTGTAAATGTCTGTCTGGCACGACTCATCTGACCTTGACCTCATTTTCATGGTTTATTGGTTAATATTTAGTTTTCCTGAATAATTCTGTTTCTTAGAAACTATAAGCAATAATTCAACTATATTTGGTGTACATGTATTTCTCGTTTGGTTTAACTAACATTGACCTTATTTTTTTGGATCATGTTTAGTTAATACTAGAACACACCCGTGATATCGCGGGTCCGTGACTGAATTAATGTATATAACTATGCGCAAGCCTTATTTTAGTATTAGTATTGTCATCTGATAAAGTCATGCCGATTATAAGATACACAGTTTTCTCTGCTTTCAAATCTTTCTGTTTGAACCCGTCGAACTGGAACTTATTAATTATTGGTAATATTAATTATTTGGAAAACAAAAGGTCCTGGAATGGAGTATTTTTTAATCAACAGCATTGTCCTATATTAGTTATAAATAAAATTGAATTCTTTGATTCGCTGTTTTACGTCATGCCCGCTAACAAATTGAAAACTGTACCTATACGCCTTATTTTTAGTCCAGATTTTTAGTATTCGTATTGTTATCTTAGAAAGACTTACTGATTAAATGATTAAAATTAGTAGTGTCAACCCTGTGATTATGACCCGTGTATATAGCATATTAATCCTAAATACACCGTTTGGTGGTGCGCCTGTCAGATGCGGAACGTTCAAATAAGGTAATAGGTAACAAGTGAATATACTATTGGTATCGGTATCGGTATCAGACTCGACCCGGAACTTCTTAATTATTGGCAATATTAATTACGTGAAAACAAAAGGGCCTGGAGTGAGTGGTGTAATTTTTAATCTACAGCTTTGTACTATATTACTTATATATAAAGTTAAATTCTTTGATTCGTCGTTTTTACGTGATGACGGCTGACAAATTGGACCTTGTAATTTTAGTATTATAGATGATACTTGTACCGTCGCGATAAACCTTTATATTTGACTATCAACACAAAATCGATGCTTAGTAAAGAAGGCGAGACATTTTAGCATGTGCACTCTTGTTTAAATTATGTAGTTAACTGATAGATGGACTCACTTTAAAAATCAACATTACACTTAAACACTGACAGCAGCAATTGTCAGGCGAGACACAGCTAGTGATCCACGGAACTGATACAATTTCTATATGCAATCCTTTTCTGTTTTCCCCAACTGCAAAGTATTTGGATAAAAACTATGATTGATTTGGTGGATTTATAATATTTGTTTTAAAGGGCTTCTATTGTGTAGTAATATTTCTAAAAAATGAACATTTTCGTTATGGTTGTCTCTCTTTATCCAAGCACAAATTTTGGTATTTTTAAAAATATTAAATATTGGTAAATAAATTTTTGGTAAGAACGAATTCTGTTTCAAGATTGACATGCTTGCTTTGCTTTTTTATTCCTTGTGGAGATCTTCTTTTCTTCCCACTTTCTACATACCAATGCATAAGCACTACTGTATGAATGTTTGTTACATTTCTATCATGAGAACCTCCTTACCCCATTGTGTAATTATAAAATCAAATAGAAAACGAGAGTACGTCTGTATCTTTTACCGCCATTGTCTGTGCAAACTTATCTTCTTATTCTTACTTGCATATATGAATTAACAAATATTGGAAGTTTTGTTCAGGACAATTTGTTATTATTGTCATTTTAAGTAGTGTAAAGTAATTCCAGAAGTGCACTACTCAACTAGAGCCATAGTACAAGACTTTTAGTATAAAGACTGACTATTGTGGCGATATTTCGACTTCTTGCTACTGTAACATTGATTCATATACATATTTAAAAAAAAAAAAAAAGCAAATGAAAATTAGATTTTTTGATTGATTGTTGGTTGCTTGGCGCGAATATTTAAAAAAAATGCAAGATAAAGCAGAATCTGTCTGTATGGCATAGGTCAAATGACATTCACCTAAAATTTACTATTTCAACAATAAACTACTTGTAGTGGAAGTTCGTGTGCACTCCCTCTCTCGAAATAGGTAAACAAATCGAATCGACGCAAGTTCAGATTAAATTTTATTTTTTTAAGATTTTGCCCGAGATCATTCTTGAATGACAAACAGCAATTAGTTTTACAAAATAATAAATCTGATTTTAACTGGATAAAAATACGAACCCATGGCCATCCGAACAACATGAGACACAAACGAGTTTAATTTAGACCATAAAATTAATTGATACAACATAGATAACAATGTTAATTTCTGCCATTATCGTCGGTGTCAAAATAATAACTACACATTTTTGCTTTAGGTGTCCTTAAATTTAATTTATGGTTGTAATGAGTATGTTGAGAATTATAATGTCAACACATGTGGCATGCATCTAAATGTGTAAATTATATATTGACCACACTTCATTTATGGGTGTAATTTGATTTAAACTTTTTTTCAAATATTTTAGTTTGTACCCTGCATGGACATGCAGTGCACGAATATGGATAATTTGTTACTTCAGCTGAGATGTGAAATGGTAAGTTAACTTATTTTTAACATTAGAAATTAATCAAACTATTGTTTAGCATCATATGAATGCATCAGATGCTGACTTATGTTACATTGTAATTTTAAAACTGAAGACGATACCTTGAAACTTTCCTCGATCGGAATGATTTCATTTACAGTATAAAAATATCAGGGATCCCGCCATTTTAAAAAGGGGGTTCCTAATCCAGGACAATAAGGGGGGTTCTAACTGCATGTCCCCATTCAAATGCATTGATCATCCCAAAAAAGGGGGTCCTACTCCCGGACTCCCCCTTCTGGATCCGCCACTGGTATGTATGGTTATCAATCTAATTAAAAACCGATCTCTCATGCTCCCGTTTTCTGATATGTCGCGACATATCAGAAAACGGAGGCATGAGAGATCGGTTTTTAATTAGATTGGTATGGTTATCAGTATAGTACTGATTATACAACTTACGTACCGGTAAATGATAGACAACAAAAACTCGGTTTGATAGTGTTTTTCTAAATTTCTCGGTGTTGCATGCAAAGTGCTCAGTTAAAAATATAACTCCTTCATTTAATAATAAAAAGAAAGCAGTGAAATATCGATAGGAATTACTACAAACTAGTATAAAATGTACCAGTATATGGTTTACCGTACAAATTGTGACTTGGACGGAGAGTCGTCTCATTGGAACTCATACTACATCTTTATATATTTATATAATATACTCATAGTATAATCATATGTCTCTGCATATACCAAGTCTAACCGAACTCTAACTATATATGTATTTATATACATACTTACCCTAGTGACCCTCATATATTTATCATTAAAGAGCAAGTAGTTTTTTTCTGATGAGGGTATGCACCCCCTTGAACTGTTCAGTCAGTGTGGTAATTAATCAATGTTTACCATAACTATACACATTGCGTGTGATATAGTATTAAATATATAAGAGATTTATTATTGTCAAGATCCATATCTTATATATACAATGTGTAACAAAGGCTAGATAGAGTATATATTGTATAGGTATTAATTGAAGGACATTTGTTGTGAAGTTTACCATGATTCATTCATATCTGTGTATTATATTTAGGATCAGAAAAAAAAGAATGCATTCACAACTTAGTTTATATTTATGTATGGTAAACTATATCTAGTATAGCTCAGGAAATTATTCAAAAATGGTTATGTCGATAAAACAGTTGCAAATATACGGTTATAGTTTTCTGATCAGTTGTAAGGAGACCCCCAAATTAGTTCAACAATGTGCCTATTTCACGACATGAGATTGTAGTTCGTTTCTTCATATGTCAGTATCCAATTTGTTTTTGTAAAATGTCTAATTGTCATTACTTATCATGCCATATGAAGCATTTTAAATGTGGGACCAAGGACGTCAACCAGAAAAAAATCTACCCTTCTCAATAATTGGCATTGGTGCTGTATTCCTTGCGATGCACACATGTTTATACAAGATTAGGTGGGTTTGGGTAATACAAAAAAATAAAAGATATAAAAAAGAAGATGTGATATGATTGTCAATGAGACAAATCTCCACAAGAGACCAAATGATACAGAAATTAACAACTATAGGTCACCGTACGGGCTTCAACATTGAGCTAAGCCAATACCGCATAGTCACTATAAATGGCATCAAAATGACCAATGTAATTCAAACGAGAAAAAATAATGTCATAATTTATGTACAAAATAATGAACGAAAAATAGATATGTAAAACAGCAGCATACGAGTTTATTTTGAAGATAACAATGTGGTTATTCCTTTAAACGGTCCTTGTATATGTCTTATTTTTCCTGACCAGTGCTTTACATGTGGGATAAAGTTTGTGATCTAAAGTCAAAGTTAAAGTTGGGTCGGTAAGTGTACCTTTGTAGCCAGTGTTATGTCTAGAAAGCATGTATCTACCATGGGAAAATATCATATTTAAACAAATACCATGATAGATATACAAGTTTTACTTTTCCGTTTTCAATTAAAATTCACTGGTCACCTTAGTTTCGCCACGACATACCACATGGATTACGGGACATTTGGTATGCATATCTATTAAATTTTGAAGAATCTAATACACCAATAATTCAAAATCAATTTATTATCTCGATTTGACAAGTGGACAATAATAAATAACAGTATAAAGTCCTTCTGGTTTTATTTGAGATTTAAGATATGGTGTTTATGGTAAGATTTGTATTTGTGTTGACAATCGTTATTAAACATCAAAAGTGAGAATATTTGATAGAAAACGATAGCAAGGAAAGTTTAAAATCACTTAAAAGTAGATAAGTATCAGTTGGTTGTCACTCAGGTGAAGGCTCAGGTAAAAAGTCCAGGTTAATTAGGTACGGGTACCTAAAGTTACTTTTCTTGTACTTTATGTTGACTTCAAATATTTGTTGATGGGGGTTGATATTTTAACAAGAACAGTCAATATTTAACACAAAACGATCGTCTTTGTGGGGGACTTTAAATGATTTTACAATTTTACAAATTCAACGACAGTAGATATTACTTCAGTTTATAACTTTGTACTGCTACAATGAACAACTCGTGTTAATGTTCTCAAACTATTAAATTTTCTAAAACAGCCCAACTTGCATGTAAAATAATTTTGTACGTTTGAGATGATTACAGATTTTCACTTAATTTATCCTGAAAGATGTGCAGTACTGATTTCAAAGCAGAGTATTTAATTGTTTAGTCGTTTCGGTGTTTCTTTTTGGCAATTAACCTGTTATGTTGTCCTTAGAATTGTTCCAAATGTTTGTGTCATTTAACATTGATCATGCACTGTTAAATACCATTATTTTTTGTGCTTCTGTGTAAGCAAAAGTACGAGCAGTTGATCCTTGATTTGATCCCTCACCATGATTACCGAGTGCGCCGGCAGGAGTTCTGCATAAAAGAGCGGATTACAAATAAGTAAATAGTTATAACTGTATTATCTATGTTTACCTTTATGCCCGCGTCACACTGTCCCGATTTCTTTATACGATCGACACCCGAATGCGAAAATTGTAAGTTCGTACGAAGTTGGTCCCGATCTCGTTAAAATACCAAAAAGTGACCGAAGCAAGTACTACGAATAACGGAGTCTATACGATGGTGCCAAAATTATATACGATACCAAAGATGGGCATAAGAAGGTTAACCGAAGACGGGTATTTAAGCTTCATATCTCAGCCAAAGCCTACTCGATGGATCACGAAGACTACGTGATGGATTACGAAGGCTACATGATGGATTACGATGATGGCGCGACAGCTTACGAGAAATCGATCTTTTTGTCTAATTCTTATAAAACTTAGTTTAATGTCCCGTCGCATACTACATGTAAGTTCCGTGTAGATAAAATGCATCAAAAGATTTTAACCACATTTGGTATATTGTTCCTTCTTGTAATGATCTGACAAATTTTACGTTTAAGGACAAAGATCAAGGTCATGCAGATGGACTTGTTTTTTCTCCTTGTATTAGCATAATACACCGGAAATTGGTTGCTCATTTCTTTACCTGCTGGTTCTACAGACAGTCTTAAAGGTATTTCCAGTTACTGAATGTTTTGGTTGATTTCTAAAAAAAATAGTCTATGTATCAAACATGCATATTCAATTTACCATTTTCTGCATGTTTCATATACAAGTATAGTGTCCATATCTGTCCCCAATATGTTACATACGAGGGGATGCTTCGCTCGGCATTGCCTTGTTTGAACTGTAAAGTGTGTGCACTAGTCTGAATAATCACCCATAATTATGCCCATGATTACTGATCTATCTCTAAGGCAAGGTAATGGGTTCGTTGATCCCATTTATTCAAAAAGAGCTCTTTCCAGGAGAATATCATAATAATATAGACAAAAGGAAGGATGCGGGGAAAGCAACAACTGCAGCAAAATATGAAATATAGAAAACAAAATGGTTATGGAGTAAACATTCGTGTGACAACAACTCAGACGGTACATAAACAATCAGAATAATGAAGAAAAAGTTGATTTCCCTATATACGTGTACATGCAGTTTTGGTGTACGACGCGCGTTTCTGATTTTCATTATGTTACTTGATATGAAAATTTGACAAAAAATAATATTTTACTAGTAAATCCTGAGCCTGTAATAGCTGCTCTTCTTGTTCCATTTGAATTAACAGAAACAACGCTGTCGCCCTTCTTGTTCTCATAGAATCATATGATATGAGCTCCATGTTTTGTGAACGTCTTCCTTAACTGTCGTACTAGACTGACCACTGCATATCGCGCATGGCAATTTAAATGTATTTTAGAGCGAAAATTACTTACATTTAGCTGGATTTATTGCCGCCGTAGTTCCATCTTGTCGCCTTCGTACTTTTATTTGATGGCAACACGGCGGGATTACGAAGTCTTCATGAAGTCATGTTGCCATCGTAAGACGTTCGGGTAGCTTCGTGATTCATTCGTGTAGACATCGTAATGTTAAAACTACCCGATAAAAACGATGGAAACATGAATGCAATACGATGTTCAAAGATGCATTCCCGGTGACATTACGATGATGAGGATGGTGATACGAACCCTCAACATCGGACGTTCCGTCGGGGATTTTTTAACATGTTAAAAAATTAAAAACCCTTCCCGAAGTTGTCCCCGAAGGCTAGAAAAAGTGGCCGATGGTTCTACGATTGTTAAAGATGGCACTACGAATAGCCCGATCTGGATACGATCAGTCCCGATTTTGAAAATTTCCATAATCTTGTTGCCATCGGCGTAAACATCGGGACAGTGTGACGCGGGCATAAAAGAATGTACGCAAACGTAATGATTCTTTGTGCGCAAACGTAATGATTCTTTGCGCGCAAGTGCAATGGTAATGCGCGCACAAATTTAATCATCGGAACCCGCAAAATAAGACTTTCACATGAAAAGTAAAGAGTCAGTGGCGGATCCAGGAATTTTCATAAGTGGGGGCCCACTGACTGACCTAAGAGGGGGCCCGCTCCAATCACGCTTCAGTGGTTCCCTATTTAGGCAACCAAATTTTTCCCCAAAAAGGGGGGGGGCGGCCCCTTGGGCCCCCTAAATCCGCCTCTGATAGTCTACGACACAATACAAGAAAGTAATTCCATTTTAACAAGTATTTGAAGTCTATTCGTGCAGATTATTATCAAATAATCACTGACTGGAAAATCGTCAGTGTAAAAGAATCTCACCGCTTTTTCTAATTATGACAAGAAAGAAAAAAAGGGAGCTGGATTAAACGTAATTATTGTGTTCTTATAAATCTTGTTTCCAATACACATACAAATTATGCTTTCTCACTGTAATTAATTCATGCTAATTACAAGGTTGTGATTGACATGTTCTTTCTGTTGGTCATCTGATTTGACACAGTTCCAAAGGTTGTGGTCAGACACCTGTAAAAACGAGATTTTATCTATAATATCCACTATCACCCACCTCGCGTGATGTCGTCTTTAACAAGGTATCTCACAGGATTGGGTTACAATAATTTCTCTTCGTAATTCGCAACTTAATGTAGTTTTGCTCATAAATTATTTCACCTGAGCTAGGTAAATATTGTGATAAATGGCACAGTATTGTTCTGGGCTATATTCCCAGAACCATTTGTAATACACACTTGTATAAGGGGGTATTTGCCAATATTATTTATTGGACGAAATTTTAAATTATAAAATGTGCAGCATTCCATGTAATGTGATACGGAATTATTTTTCAATAAGGACCTTTTGAGGAAATTTAAAGGCTCGTTATTTTATTAATTAATATTATACGACACCTCCGTTTGCTCTTCAGCAAAAATCTCAAAATATGTCTGACAAGCCAGGTTTCACCTCATGTACTCGGACATGTTCATTATACATTTCCGACGGAATTGTGGTCAGATACTTGTATAAAAGATCAAGGAATAAGTCCCAACAGCCAGCCATGACGTCACTGACTGTGGTTGATAAAAAAAAACAAAAAACATGAATGTCTCGTATTGTCCAGATAAAAAAAATCTGAGTAAGATATATCATCATGAATTGGTTGTCAAATATAGAATCGATCAGATATCTTCAAATGATGATGAGATAACCAAATAATCACCTCTTACATTCAATTCCCAATCTAAGTATATGCTTCTGGTAGATATCACTATTCCGTGTTTGTATATGTAAGACATTGGCATCAGTCTAACTTGAATATAGACCTCCGATTTCGTTATACTAGAACTTGAAATTCGATATAAAATGTCGAGAGATTAATTGTCATGCTCTCTGTATGTTAGAACCCTTACAACCGCTCATTGAAAAACCACACATGTTATATTGCAAAGAAAAATGTCGGTCACTATCCAACATACTTTTGTTTTCCAATGGCAGTCTAAAATTGTTAATACAAGTTTTTCGTCCTCAATATTCATGATTGAAATAACCCCAACTGGATGTTAACCACACTATCATTACTTGATCAACTGCCTTAAACAGCGAAAACAGTTAAAACAACCTTTTTATGTAAGATTTATTCAGACTCTTAATCAAGTGAGCACTCAGTTGCATCCAACCTGCCAAACGGGAAGTATTTCGTGAAATGACGGAATAGATTTTCCTCGAAATTATGGACAAAAATGCATACTGTCTGCTGTTTGGTCGGGTTGTTGTTTCTTTGAAATATTCCCCTTTGTCGTTCTCAATAGTTTATATAACATTCAAATTGTTGAACACGTGCATTTTGAAGGACCGAAATCATTCAGCTGTCTTTAAGGGTGTTTTGCAGAAATTACTGGGTTTTGCTCTCTCAGAGGTAAATCTGAAAAAGAACCTTCAGAAAATCTAAAATAAAGTCGATTTTATGCTAGAGATAGCTTATGTTTGTTTACATTATGTTCTAACCGGCACGTTGTCTGAGAAACTACGTTCTTATAGTGCTCGATTGGGACTTATCATTTGAACACTCGACGCCCAGTTTGATCTTTTGATGTAAATATTTGATTTCTGTCAAATTGTCTAGCCTAAAAATAAAATATAAGACACATTCTGTATATCGGGCCATGATTGCTGTAGACTATAGATGTCCACAATATAGATGCAAAAATAATAAAATTCGCAATATGAATCCCCCTCCCCTAAAATCACTTTAGGATGGAATTAAAAAGTGCGATTGTCCCTAGCACTTAGTTGCACCAGTTGCGTTACTCGTGTGAAGTCCAATTAATGGTTAGTGATATTGCATTATATTATAGTGGATTAGTAGACATCCCTTGCTGTCTGGCATATCTAGACTTTGGCTCTCCTTTTTGACTGCAGAAAGACGATGTATGGTATCTGTTTTTTCTTTAATCAACGGAAAGATAGACCGAATTATCTGTCGTTCAAAAGCTTTTTTTTCAGTTGGTGCTTTTAGTAAGAAAACGTTCTGTCGGCTGTCGGCATAAAAGCACCAACAAAAATAAAGCTTTTGAACGACAGAGAACTCGGTCTAACGGAAAGACTGCATGTTCATCCTGCAATATATAAGACTTTTTATGTAATTTAAATCAAGATATCGGATTCATCAACTATGGTTCAATATATTATACAATGCAGACTATACATGCAAAATGATGCAATACATTAAAGCTACAAGAAAAACAATAAATGAGGATAAGTATTAAATTTCCAAATTCCCAGATCGAACATTTAAGCACTTCAAAATGTAGAACGGCGTCGTTAAGGTCACTTTTAATCTATTATCTAATGGAAATCAATAATATCTTTTTTTAAATAACATTTAGTCATGAAAAGGAATTCCCTGAAAAATGCTATAATGGAAAATATGTTGTCAGCAATCATCAAAAATGATTTATGGACTTTATCGAACAGAACCGAAGATATCAAATGGTTTAAGGGGGCTATACATATATATAGTGCAAGCTCTCGCTAATACAGATTTTGTAACATCAAACACTTAAGGCAATATGACGAACACCTTATTGCCAAAATTCATTGATAACTTTTTCATCATTTTTTTACATTTACGAACATAAAATTGACAGTTTTATGCCTCAGTAATTGAGTCAGTATGTGTCATTTGGTAATAATATGTCACCATTACATATGTAAAAATCATTACCGGACTCTTAAGTGGACATTTGTAATAATAAAACCATTGTTTTCTTTGTGGACACGCAAAAGTTTACGTCATTATTCGACATCTCTCAATTTCGCCACCCTAACATTTGGTGCTGGGTTACAATTAATACTTCAATTGGTTTCAATTTTTTATAATATTTGAAGATATTTTCCTGATGAAAGAACAATTTGAGTGCATTCAGTGGTTTGAATACATATATTTGTTGTCTATCTTTCGACATTTGATAGTTTGGCTTTATGTATTTAGGGTCAGAATGGCGACTTAACAACTTGGGGTTTAATATTAAATACATTTAGGAAACACAAATTTATAGTTTTGTATGATAATTTTATGCATCGCGTGCAATTATGAATTAAAAGATATTTCAGGTACATTTTGTAAGCATGCTTTCAAACCGTCTCTGGTATTGTGAATGAATGAATGATTTTATTCTCATAAACTAGTACATAGCTACAGAGATAATAACAGTTCATATATAATACATATCTTTGTTTCGCATGTGTGAAAATAATAACATTATAATAATATTACAGTTCCTCTAACATTAATTGTTATAATTGTTATAATTGTTATAATGGATTGCAACCCAATTTCAAAACTGAACATTCTTGAAAGGTAAAACTCTTTAAATAACAAGGACGTATCTTTGTTTACAATATTTCCATTTGAAGATGCAGACGTGAAGAAAGTGAATGGATGCATGAAGTGCGATGGACTTTCCTCTTCTTTTGTATCTTTTACATACGTTATTGTATATATGCTCTTATTCTAAATATTTGTAACAGTTGTTTAATTATGAATGGTTTTTCCCGAAAAGGTGATAATATTAGTGGAAAAGAAGTGGTAATTAACGCTTATATTCTGGAAATTCCAATGAACCGTTTCCATTATATATTAAACCTGAACAACAATGAAACCGTCGCATTTGGAAAACCAGAGGAAATCTGCATCTATGGTAAAAAGTCCGTCGCACTTTTAAAATCTACTGAGATAATTTAATGTTAAGATAATATTTTGTTTCAGTGAAACCCGACGGATACTTTCATGAACCACTGTTCATCATACAGTACCACGAAGGTCATTTTTCATTTTATTTCTTCGCTTCTTTAATGAAATAAAAAAGATCATTTTTTATATGAAAAATAGTCGAGGCTAGATTGCCAATACAATCAGGAAAATCCTTGCCGCATAGCAAGCTATACTAGACCCCGAAATGATAATGGTTTGACAATTCAAACGAGAACTCTCACGGCTTTTTTTTGCACAAAACAACAAAACTCTCATGTATTGGATATTGCCTTTTGAACGTTTGCTAAGTTTACGTGTATAAGTTTGTGATTGGATTAGTTTATGGGGGAACTACTATTGGTATGCAAATGGTAATTGTACAGCGAACACCGTAACATTGGCACATATTATTTCCATGGAGATTTTTTGGTCATGCATTGCAGTCGTAGTTTGCCATGTTGCTATTTTAACGATTTCTTTTACTATCTATTTTTTTTTTAAACCGAGACATATCTCTGTGTCCACAATTTATTAAATATGCAGAACCAGATATTTTTTTGATTTGAATATGATTAAGTAATTATATTTTCCAAAAATGACTTTTATAGGACCTCAATTTCCAAAGGTGATATTTTCGCAGCAATAACAATAGGATTAAAACCACCACGAATTCTTATACTCTGTGAAAAGAAAATATAGGACACGAAATTAAGGAAGACATAGATATGAAATTAGTTCAGACCATGGAACCACCATAAAACAAAAGGAAAATGATTCTTTAGTGGTTTCTTTAAAATGTATTCTACAGAACATATATTGTTACTAGAGTTACATTGAAAATTATATTATAATAAATAATTAATTAGACAATTATGGTTATTCTGGGAGATGACATTTTTATGTCTTTTGTGGAATATATTATATTTTCTTGTCAACTAATTAATTTAATACTGAAACAGGTGTTGGTTTTCTGAAGAATTCATGAGATCCAAAACACCTTCAGTAATTATTCATTACCGCATAAAAATGTTTGTGTAAATGTGGTACAAGGACATGGAAGTCGACTTTATATAAAACTATTTACATGTGTTACATTAGTTTGTCGGTTTGCATAACTTCTAAAACGGGCAGATAAAAGCAATATTTGCTACATGGAATAGGGGCACATATAAACGCAATTAAATAGGTGGTAATAGTGTTCAAGCAATTGCAACTTACATTTGCGCTTCTTTTTGCAAAAAGTCTCAAGTTAAATAGAGGGTTCAGAGTAAAAAAACAATATGAACTCCGCAACATGTTCTTTCTAATGTCCAACTGAGAAATGAACCTTGACGAATAACTGTCGTTTATCATATCGTTAGTGTTATTTTGTTGTTGTTGTTTTGGATTATTTTTGGGAGGAGGGTTATGTTTGGCAACTCTGCGACATCTGCACATGTCAAAGAAAGTTCGACATAGTATAGTGATCCGCCAGCGGCGGCGTTAAAAAACTCTAACGTAGGAGACATGGATCCTTCATACTTTGTATATAGATGCCTTATGTTATGAGGTTTCCGTCTGTCATATGTCCATTGTTCTTGACCTCAATTGCATCGTTCAGTGACTGCTTGAAGAAATATAAGAAAAATAAGATTTTAAGAATTCTTGATTTTTCTTTTATTATTAGTAATGAGGATAACTATATTTGATATGTGCGTATTTGGTGTATGAAAATATTTTACGATGTACATGTCAGCTAGGAATCTTTTATTTTACCGTTTTATGGTTCATTGCTCAATAAGGTTTTTTTCTAATACTATAAGTAATTGGTCAACTATATAAGGTGTATGGTATTGGTGTAAAAAAATGCATGGAACTAACTGTGATATTTTATCATTGACAGATAGATTCAGCTTTGAGAAAGTGCATCATAAGTTTTGTAAAACTGTTCTTGGAATTAAAAAAACCTCATGTAATATAGCTGCAAAGTCTGAGTTAGGACGATTTCCACTTGACTCTTTTATTAAAACTCAAGTTTTATTATATTTTTGTCGAATAAACTGCCATGAAATAAACCCTCTTGTTAAAGAAGCTTTTGCAGTAAATAAGTCTATGTCTGAAGATGGAATATATACTTGGTACACTTTTGCCAAGCATATTTTTAAAGAATTTAATATTGATGAAGAACAATATGTTGATTCTGATAAACCTTTTAAACTTATAAAAAATTCACTCAAAAAAACTTTTAAATGTATAGTGAAGGAAAAGTATAATAACATCACTCTTCAAAAACTTTCAAATATTGATAACAGTTCAAAACTTTACCTTTATAGTAAACTTAAAAATGAAATTAAATTTGAGGACTACCTGCACAATCTAAACAATTTTAATAGTCGTCAGCTTTTAACAAAATTACGTGTAAGTGATCATAATTTGGAAATTGAATTAGGACGTTACAAAAAAATTCAAAGAGAACACAGACTGTGCAAAGTTTGTAAAATTTTAGATGATGAGGAACACTTTTTCCTTCACTGCCAAATTAACAGTAATGTAAGACATTCCCTTATAAATGCAATTAAAACCCATTATCCTAATTTTAACCAGCTTGACTCAAACTCTAAACTTAAAACTATTCTAGATCCCAATAAAGATATTTTGTCTAGTGTTGTAGACTATATAAAGCAATCTATGGAATTGCGAAAATAAGGTCCACATTGGTCAATTATTATATACATCTATATATAGATATATGTTATTAATATCAACTTCACTTTTTAAAAACATTTATCATGTATAGTTATATTTCTTGTCACTTGTGTATACATTGTACTATGTTTGCATTTAAACCCGTCAGGGTTTCATGTTTTTTGCAATAAAGATAATACGGGTGTAAGGTGTATATGTCTGTCTGGCAGTTATCATGTGACCATGACCCCATTTTCCTGATTCCATTGTCAATCTTTAGTTTTCCTAGTTACGGCGGTTTGTTTCTCAGATACTGTATGCAATGGGTCAACTATATTTAAAGCATGTCGTGGTTGCAAGATGTACGTGTAACTCCAGTTTGGTTTATCTAACCTTAACCTAATTTCTTGGGTCATGTAATGTTTAAATGATAGTTGGTAGTAAATCTTTTTATTTAGGACTATCAACATAAGATAAATGGTCTTTCTTCTTCTTTAAATAATTCAGCACTCCATCAACATACTGATGATAACGTGCCGGGCACTGGTTTTACTATGACGCGCGTCAGTGAGGAAGACCCGGCATTTCAGCTTGTGCTCTCTTGTTTAGTTTGGTCATTTGCAAATTTGTTTGTTCATAACGATGATAATGAGTCCCTGACATGTTTTTTTTATAAATTCAAACGAGTAAGAGATAACGAATTGTTTAAACCTGTTTACGTATATTAAAACTTAAAACTATATAAATTGTGTGATTGGATGTGTTGGTTTCTCGTTGATGCATACCAAGGAGATCTTATTTTTCTTATTATAAACTTGGTCTGATCCTCAAACTTACCACTGTAGTGTAAGTGAATACATCATTTTCTAGTGTGACGAACGTAATCACGGTCACTGCTCTCGAATAACGTGCTATTGTCACTCTCTTTATTGCTTTGCATCTTATTAATAATTCGTAACAATACTTCGACAAAGAAGCAGAATCCATTGAACCTTTGGTCATCGTCTTTTGATTGAGAATACATGCAGGAAAATTATATATTTCAAGTCGTTAATTTAAGTTTTTAATACCCTTTTATATTCCCGACATTGAATTTCAGTTCCACTTCGCTATTTCAGACACTTCGTTTGTTCCGCTTGTCAAATCCCTTTTAAGAGAAAGCAATCATAAGCAATAAATATTAAAATAAGATTAAATCGGATCATTTGTTGCCATTTTAAGGACAGTATAAATATTATGTAATATTTATCATTCATAATTGGTCTACTTTTATGTATAAAATTTCCGTTTATTTCTATCCGTTTATCAATTTAATCTAATGTAAATTCAATACACTCTTCTGGTTTTTAATTAAAATAAAGTGCCTGATATTTTTGCATTAAAGACTTAGTTTGAATAATCAAAATTGCAGTCGATTTTAAACAATTCCGTTTGATTAAAACTCATCAAAATAGAAATCTCATATGACAGGTCAAGAATGAATATTTGCAGTCCGAAGTACGATATTGATATTCACATTATAGCTTCAAACTTTGTCGAAACACACACACAAGTGTATATGCTATCAAGTCCGTTCTTTTATATTGTATCCTCTAAAAACGTTTCTCCAGATGGAATGACGGTTCTGCTTTAGATAATTACAAATATTTATTTGACAGAACTATAGTTTTTAATAACGGCTCTTTACACGTTAAGAATAAAATTGAGAATGGAAATGGGGAATGTGTCAAAGAGACAACAACCCTACCATGCATGAAACAGAAAACAACAGGTCACCAACAGCTAGGTCTTCAATGCAGTGAGGAACTCCCACACCGGGAGGCGTCCTTCAGCTGACCCATAAACAAATATATATACTAGTTCAGTGATAATGAACGCTATACTCAACTCCAAACTGTATTCAAGAAACTGACTTGGTACAGGCGCAAATATGCGGCGGGGTTTTATGAGATCTCAACCCTATAAACTTGTAACAACTCTTTGAGGGGTCCGTATGTGGCCTGATACAGGCCAAATTTCTGTCCCTATTCAATATGCCTTCATTTTCCAGACCTGTGCAGTCTAAATTTCCCCAACCATCAACCCGGATAGCCTCTATTATTACAAGACCTATACCTATTATATCTATTGTTAACTTGTTCTCGTCCTAAACATGCAAATATATATATATTCGATATTGATATATCTGTTTAGACATTTGATATTATTTTCATATACACATACATTTGATGTTTTTGATATATCAAATCTACCTGAATTTAAAATACCTCACCCTTCCCCATCCCGATTTTTAAAATCATGTTTAAAAATGATATCTACGACTTATTATTTGATTGTAATGTATATTTATACATATTAACATAGAAATAAAGGTTAATGTTTATGTTTTCCCATAGGGTCTTGATTCATTTGGGAAAAACCAAATATGACCACGACTTACAAGTTCACATCACTGTTACAGTTTATTATACTCTATGTTGCTGAGATATACAAATATTATATTTGAAGCAAACTTGGGTGTGGTTGAAAGTAGAACTAAAAGAAACAATATTCTGAGAAAGACACGCACTCAACTTCAGGACTGTTTCAAAAGTATTATACTGTGTATATTAGTACTTTTGAAGCAAAAATGAAAAATGTAATGCATGTAATTTTAACTGGAATTCGTATAAATAAAAACACATGCAGAAAGGGCTCGTCCTCGAATATAGGACTAATTGCTTTCAAAGTATTATATTTTTTAAAACTTTTAAAACAAAAATGAGTATACGTCCACTTCAGTTAAACTGAAATTTGTATTTTCAATGTAAGTCACAGTCACTAGAATCAATGCACTGCAAACTCGGTTGTTTTTAGTTGGAGGCAACATGTAGCTTAAAGTTTCTGTTTTGAAAGTACCTGTCTTTATTTGTATGGAACTGATTGAAATCAATCAAACTCCGTGATATGTGACATCCTAATATATCTATGTCACATGTAATATTACATAGTTTCTATTTAGCCTGTATTGACAGGTGACGAACTAATATTTGTACAGCTTAGAAAACAAAATAAGGATAAAAAAGGTTTAAATCCCCGTAAAATCCCTACACTAACCTATCTTTACCATAATCTGAATTCGTTCGTATCTGGGATTGGGTCTTTATCCGTGTCATATTGATAACATCTTCAAGCAAAAGAAAGTTCCACAAAGAACGGATGTCAAGTAGGTAACTAGTCATTGTTCGTTTCACTTACTTATACATATAATCCTAGTGTTGGAAACAGTTGTGGATCCGGGATTTTCGACAGGGGGTATATGGCAGGTGTCGGCCGGAGATTCCCACCAAAATCAGATTTTTTTTACTAAAATAGAAGAATTTGGTCTTGATTGGGACGTGGAAAGGTGCCAATAGTATTTTTTTTCAAAATTTAAAAGAAATGGAGCCAACTCGTTCTATCAGATTTTCCCGTTTAGTTATTATCTGAGAACAATAAATCGTAATGAATATAGTATTTCCAACAAAAAGGTGATTCAATTATAATTTATGGAAAAATTAGATTAGCATATAGATATTAATTTATTTATCGGTGATACCTTTTAATCAGTTCGTTAATTTGGTTAGCCCGGTAATCTAATTATCAAAGAAAACTAATGCTACTTTTAATTAATGTTGTTTTAACAATTTCCCCCAGGATATAGCAATTAATTCACCTCAAGACGAATGTGCTAATTGATTTAATTTTTAATTCATTTACAGTGAGAAATATCAGAAAACTAGATCCTCGAGTTTGTTTGATCTATGTATAGAACCTGATCAGAATCAACACTCGGATCTGTTCATTGCGATTTGGTAAAATAAATATTGAAAGAAATTATAATAATTAAAGTAAACAGCCCAAGGAAACAACAATGAAATAGGTATAGATTTACTTAACCTGTACAGAACAGGTGAACTGGAATAAAACACGTCTTTAGTTAAAAAATTACCCTAAATTGTCAATCATTGTATATATAATTAGAATGAAACGGTTTTGTTGTTACGTCCGTGATATTGTTCCGTGAGAAATAGACTTCATATTCATTTTAATTGTTATTGATGCACATTTGAAGTTTATCATTATGATCTGAGTCTTCTTCGAGGTTTTGTGCTAATGTTTTGCTTCGACGCCACCGATTGTGATTAGATTTGGCTATATCACCTTAAGTAGTCCAATGAAATCATCCGTTACAACATTAGCCAGGTAAATCTCAGGTGTATAGTAGTTGGAAGATATGCACTGGTTATAACACAGGAAATAATTTATCTCTGGAATACTATTAGATTATTATTTACATTATATATTTGAAACGTCCCTGGAAAAGTTAATATTACTATTTTTTATAATTTATTTTGAATGGATATGGCTCGGATTTACAAACCATCGGAAAAGTAAGTTTTTGTTGATTTAATATTAATTCAAGTAGTCGATGTTGAGATGTTAGGAAACTTTATTAGCCTGGTATATTTGACGTATTTTTACTCTCTTTTTTTTTTATTAATAAAGTGTATTTATCTTCTTATTATCACTTTCAAATGCAAGTTTTTAAAACCAAATCAGTCTTTAAACTTTTCAAAGAAAAATTCTCACGGAACAAGTATAATGATAAAAAGTAAATGTCATTGCAAAAATTGTAAATTGCAAATGAAATATTGATACGAGCATCACTGTTCAATGTATTCTAGACTTTTTGAAACGCTCGGATTTTATTTTCACAACTGTCTTATATAAATAAATCATGGCATTTTTCTGAATCTCAATTTAATTGAAAATCGAACTTCCTTTAGCTAGTTATGTCCTGCTTTCCAGATTCGCTAAATAAATGGTCTATAAAATGTTATAGTATAGTTTTAATGGGTATCTAATTTGAAATTAACACTTTTAAGGCCACTGACCACTTTATTAAAACATAAATCAATTTACTCGGTCATCTTACAGATAACATCGGGTAGATGGCAACCTAGTCTAGCAATTTCAATCCTTTTAAATTTGTGATCAAGTGAAGATCATTTATTAACGAACTTGTTATACTGTTGATAAATGAGATGAAGCCAGTAATCTAAATTGAAAGTTAAATACACATATAAAACTTGTAGGCGGACGGAAAACATTTACAGTAAGATTGATCGTAACTGTACTTATCTGTATACTTTAAAAAAAATATATTAATCATAATACCACAAAACTGTAAAAAGACAAATACCACAAATACATGAGTATCTCAAACAATATAAATAGGTTAAACGAATTTCTTCTGATTTACTTTCACTCGCATCCTCAAAATTTTTTTTTTTACAGTTTCCATACGAATTCAAAACATAATTCAGAACTATACAAGATTTTGCTCTTAAAACCGATTGATGTCAATTATTCATGTCATTTATGTATGAATTTTCCATCGAAGGGCGTCTCTAACCAAAAATGAAATGATTTTCATGTAGCTTTATTTTGTTAAACTGTTTTGGATTAAGGTTCATATTTTTCGTATACATTCTGTTAATGATTATTCAAAATGTAACAAGATTTGTCAATAACTCGGCTTTGTTCTTCAGACGTTTATAACTTGTTTTGAAAATAGCTTGTTGTTTGAACTTCGCAGTTTATATATAAGGTATACAAAACGTAGTAAATGGATAATTTTATAACGGGCTTTTCCTCAATATGTTAAAGCAGTATATAACCATGCGATCTCTGATGAACTAGAATTCCTTAACAAAAACCACTAAGGTCTTACAACCCCCTTTCAGTCTTCATATGGGATCAAATAGATGAAATTTGCATCAGAATTTTAGAAATTGATTTAACGGTAAAAGTTAAATTTGACAGTAGTTAAAGCACATTTTCTTTGAAATGTTGGTAATTTCCTAACATTCTAAAGGCTAGTTGTCTCACTTACAAATGTAAATCCAGAATATATCAAAGTTCCTTTAAGCTATATATACAATTTGTTGTACTATATAAAGTACTATCTATACATGTATATAGCATCCAAGATTTAGTTTCCGTGGAGACTGCTATAATTATACAGTACGTCTGTTCAGATGGATCAGTTACATTGCACTAGAACATGACACCTAGTTTGTCAATAAAAAAAGGAAAAAAATTGCATGAATTCGATACAAAGTTTCATGTTTCGTATTATATACGAATGAAGGGATATTTGGTGACTCTTATTTTTAACGATCGTCCTGAATATTAGTGCAATATTTTCAACTGGACGCTAAGAAAACAACAAGCAACCCGGTGATCAATCTTTATAAACACAAAGAAGTGTTATTGACTAGTACACACAAAAAAACACAATTCTTTTAAGAATAAACCTGACCATATAAAGCAATCAAGAAAGGTTAAAAATGAATGTTTGGTAAAAAGACATCCAACCATTGTCTAGATTAGGAAATGCCCTGTACCAAGTCGGGAATATGACAGTTGCTTTCCATTCGTTTGATGTGTTTGAGCTTTTGATTTTGCCATTTGATAACGGACTTTCCGTTTTATATTAAATTTTCCTTGAAGTTCGGTATTTTAGTTAATTAACATTTTAAGACTATATAAAGTGTAATTATTACAATATGTTGATATGTTTTTGTAATGGGTAAAAATCTTGATACTTTTGTCGTTTTCTTTGAATGGTTGTTTTTAGGGTTGTCTATAGATAAGAGGATACTTATGTCGTTTTCTTTGAATGGTTGTTTTTAGGGTTGTCTATAGATAAGAAAACCATACATGGTACATCGAGGATTGGAAGCTGGATGAACAAGCTTGACATACTTTGGGCCAGTGGCTTCATCCGTTTACTAGTTGATTAAAATTACTTTGGGCCAGTGGCTTTATCCGTTTACTAGTTGATTAAAATAATTATTGCGTAATTAATTTGACGTAAATGGAAACGAGCATGCAATACTTTAAGTGCGTTTTCCACAATGTTTCTGGAAAACAAAACATAATTATGGTTAAAAATAGTATAATCCAGAAAATCCGTGAAACTTAATGCTATAACAATCAATTATGGACATTAATGTCATGATAGTGGTCGATATGATAAAGCTGTGACCCAACAAGATGACAAACTTTGTGATAGTTAATGTTAATTATACCTATATACCTTATTCAAGTTCATCAGGTGTGAAAAATGATCTATGTCAATTCTTTTGTTAAGAAACTGCAGGATTCACTTCCTCGGCTTTTATCAAATATTTGTACTGTCATCAACAAAACCACACATTTTCTCTTTGATGGTAAACACATTCATTACAAACACGACAAGGATTTTGTTTGTATCTAGAAAACTTGTTTTTAAAAATAGAATCAAAATAGGAAAACTGTTAAAAAAAGTATCATTTAAAAAAATCTGTTATCATGGTAATATCAGTCACGATACTGTCTGTAGGGTAAGCGATTAGGATAATACTAAATAACGACACACTTTTCAGTTATCTCCAATGTTCGATACCTTGGACAATATAACTTTTATCTTCCAACGAATTATATGACTCCAGGTAGCGATTTCTTTGTGTTAATACCATTTAACAAACTTTTTTTGGGGAAAAGTTGAAATAGAAACTTTGTATATGATTTCGTTACATGTCTACAGATACATTTTTTTTCATTATCTAATTTTGATTCTTTATAAGGTTTGATGAATTACTGTGTATAAGTTATAATACATATAACATTGTTCACGAAGACTCCTTTCGTAACAAATCACCACTTATACCAAAATAATTACTTGTTACACTCCCATGATGAAAAAAGGAAAACGAATAAATTGCGAGGCAGGATTTTAAATGATAATTTATCTGTCCTTTCTATCCATCTTTGATCAGTCTAAGGTGTTGAATCTTTAAATAATTATTTCTCAACAACAACACAATAACAATTCTTCATCAAAGCGTTATCCAACGGCCATTTCTCAATGTCACACTTCATAAAATGCAAATTAGTTATTTAATTTAGGTGAAGATAATAGCATATAACGTATTAGATATTCATACTACTTAATTCGTGTCTTTATAACCTGCATGTCCCTTATTATAAGATTTTCTGAAGAGTTGATTTTTTCAGTTTCTCATGTTTTAATCAAGGATTTGTATATTCTTGCTATACACATCATATTTTAATGTATATATAATGACACCTAATGCATTTCCCCTGCAATATAATGTAACTTTGGATTTTGCTATGAAACATATTGACGATGTAGATTTTTTAGATATTCTGAAGTTCGATTTAATATAGCTGAACATCAACATCCTGCAGTTTCAGATGCATCATTGATGTTTTATTTTTAAAGTTAGGAGTTGATTCGGGTATTAAAATAAAACTACTAATGATGAAGCTGAAACATGTAGAATGTAAATAGATATAGGAAGATGTGGTGTGAGTGCCAATGAGACAACTCTCCATCCAAATAACAATTTAAAAAGTAAACCATTATAGGTTAAAGAATGTAAGTTGTTTTAGAAATCGGAATTGTACGTTCACAGTACTAGCAACTTATTATTGTTTATTGGCTACATGTATACAAGATAAAATTAAAACAACCGACTTTTTTAAACCGTCCACAGTAAAACAAAAAGGAAAACACGGCAACAACAACAACAACAAACAAAACAATATAAACAATATAAACAATATAAACAATATAAACAATATAAACAAAATTAAACAAACTGTGACACCCCCAAAAACTGTTTATGTAATAGTTAAGTTTTTAAATGCTTTATTTCCCGTCATGCTAGTTTTGAGAGTATAACTAACTATTTATTTTTATTTTACAGAATGATCTACGAGATCAGAGTAAGGAGTTGACAAATCAGATGTGGTTGTTATATGTAACTTTTGAGGATTTTATATGTCTATCCTATCCAACAAAATCAGCAGCAGTATTATCAACTCGCGTGGATATAAACAATTATATCAATACAGGACCAATCTCAGCAAAACGACGTAAATCTAATAAACGTCACCGTGATAGTCCAGATAAAGATATCGAAGAAACGTGTGAAGAAAATAGACAGAAACATAATCTTGGTGATGAACATCTGAATCAAAACGAGTTGGGACTTATCATTGGAGAGGTTATCTGTGTGCATCAAATCGCCAGAAAACGTCGCCTCGGTAGATCGGTCTCGGACAATATATCGTCTGACAATTCCTCAAACTGTGTGCATGGTGTTAATGATTTAAACAGTCTCGTATTGGATAACATTGATATGCCGTATCGTGATAGAGATAGGATGCATGAACGTAGAAAAAAGGATCAGAGATCTAATGTCACTCTGACAAAGGACTATGGGTTTGGCAATTCATGGAGGACCCGTCAATCGGGAGATATAATTAGAAATTGTCATTTAACTGATCAATTAGTGAACCATAATGACTGTGAGCAAAATCCGAGGAACAAAAACCTACCCGACAATAGAGTATGTCAGCGTGATAATCCGCCATTGAGAATAACAAATGGGTGTTTAAACCGAACAGCTGATCGCTGTGTGGGATTTAGTCCTCTTAATGCTTATCCTCAGGAGGAGATCCATAATAACCATTTAAATCTAAGTTGTAGCGCTACTAATACTCCACTCTCACTTAATTTGACAAACGATTTGGATCGCCGTAATAATATACTAAACGTTTCAGCTTTTAATCCAGGGGACTCAAAAAGTGCAAGATTTCGCCTGAAGTTGGACTTAAATACAAAAAATAAACCAAAAAGCCCAAGAAGGGTATGTTCTAGAGAAGAACTTAGTGGTGCAACTGGGAATTCTGACCTGACACGGTCTGTGTCATTTGATAATGTGATTACACCAGAAAGAGAAATGCCGTCCAAAACACTTTCGTGTGAATCTTCTCCAGTAACGATATCTAGTGGATACGAGAGTGATTCCCTACCGACAAACGAAGCCGATATAGACAATATATTTGTGAACGGAAAGAAAAAACAAAACAATCGACCTGTTCCTCCAATGGAATTACCAATAGACTATTTTTCAATGTCGGACAGTCATCCATCACCCCACGGACAACCCATCTGTACAAGTGCAATTGTTACACGTAAACCAGAGACGTTTGTGGAAAATGAATTGAATGAACAATCACAACAAAACAAATCAATTACAGAGGAGACAGGACCACCGGTGCAGACACATCAAGAGCAAACGGACAATCAAACTCCAACCAGGTTCTCCCCCGCACAAATAAACAATTATCAACTCACAAAAGTCGCGCGTTCAATGTTTGAGATTATACATGATTTACAGGCTGAAAAGGACCAGGAAAACAAAATGAAATCTCGGAAAATAAAGCGGCATGTACAATGGCGAAAAGACAGGCCAGATGGTTTAAGAAAACCTGTCAGAAACATTGAAAATGAAAGTGTTGTTAATACAAGCGTAAGTCAACAGGAAAATTGTGAACAATCTCGTGAAAACTTTCAACCCGCCCTCTTGTCGTCACAAGGAAAAGTGTCCGTTAGATGTGTGAGGCGACCATTGGGGAGTGATCCTTCATTTCAAAATAGACAATATCTACCTCATAGTTCAGAGTTTGATAAAACTTCTTATCCTGAATTTTCAAGACAACTTAGTGAGCCAGAGATAAGACCACATGATATTCACTCAGAAAAATTTCAAATGAATCATTCGTTTGATTCCAGGGATAAACGGAATCATATTGTGTTCGAAGGTTGTGCGCCATATGCAACCACAAAACTACCAGGTTGTTCACCGTATGCAACAACTCGATTGCCTGGATGTCAAACGCCACGAAGGGACGAGAAAGATGATCATGTGTATGAAACTATTCCTGGAGATGATCTTCTGCAATATGAGGAAATTTTAAGAATGAGGTTGAATGGGTTGCTTCCTCATAAATATCACCCTCCAGCTTTACCCGCAAGAAATATTAATGATAGAAAAATGTCCGAGCCTATTCGAACAGACTTCAATGCAAACTTTCGTTTGCAACAACAAAGAATTCAATCTAATCCAAATTTCCAACAAAATTTACAGAATGACATAAACATTATTTCTACCTCAAGTAATCATCGAAATCATCAACTCACTAAACCCAGATCGTTCTCATACGATCCATCAGATCCTTCAAAAACCGTTCCGAATGAATTCGTTTCGAGGTGGTCGGCTGCTGACTTGCTGAACTATATCGATGGCATTCGACAACCTCCACCGAAGAGAAGAGAAAATTTCTATTTCTTATTGGATAGTAAACAGAAAAGAGCATGTTTTTCAGAGTCTCTTGAGATAGAAAATAAAATAAAAGACATGGGAATAACTTTGGATGCGAGCAGACGTCCACATCAGGATGAGGACGGTTATACCACAGTGGATAATGAACCTTCTGAAGCGCCACCTTTTTGTACCGGGGGTTTACACAACATGCAATCAACTTATGTTTGACCCTTATTACGTGCAATCAATAATTCTTTTTAAATGCTTTTGCATGATGGACCGAATTTTTATATAGCAGTCGGCTAAAGGTGCAAGATTTGATCTCAAACAAATGTGAAAAATGGTCTACATAAACTGTTGTAGTGTAGAAAGTGCTAAATGACTGTGATTGTTAATACTTATTGTTGTCTGTATTTGTGATAATGTGAAAGTTGTGTTTAATTATTTAATAATTGTATTTAAATATACAAACATTAAAAATTGAAAATTATAACTTTTTATTCTCATATCTATAGTGTTCCAAAAATGAAAAAAAAGACTACTTGTAACAGTTGGGGAAGATATTTGGTAAACATATATTAGATAGCAACCCAGGTTTACCCAGATTTTTATTGTTTTTGTCTTTTTCAGTTTGTCTCCGAGCTAAAATTGTTGCTTGAACGTTTCATATACGTTCAAAGGGGTCTGGATCTTTGCAATATCTTTTTCTAAAAAAATAAGATGTTGGTTAAAATGTGTGTGTTTTTTTTAAAACAGTTTGTTAATGTAGAAATGACTTGGCTTGCTATACAATGAAATAATGAGATGTGGTATGATTAAAATGAGACATCTATCCACCAGAGATCAAAGGATGATAATGATAGCATATGCCAGTATGCAGATCTCTGTACAAACTTCAACAATGAATAAAACCAATTCTGTATATGTAAGCTATATAAATTTTAGATAATCTTTATTTCAAGAGATAACAAATAAATCAACCCGGCATGCCAAATGTTAAATAACTCAAAATAGAAAACAAAAAATGTCTGATAACCATGAACAAAACAATAATGTAGACGGCAACCCAAAACTATAGGTATTAGTACCAATGGATTACAGGTTCCTGACTTGGGACAGACACACAATAAAACATGTACCGGAGTAAAACATGTATGTTAACGCAGAATTTCTTATCTGGAACAGTGGTTTCAAACTAAGCTTGAAACAGTGGTAAAACAGCACAATACAAAAACAAACTGTTCACATCAGTTGGATAGGACCTGACCCATCCTATCAACGAAAAACAATACAAAGAACACGAAGAACAGGTTTAAGATTATTCGCAATTACTAAAAGCTAGCATTTATTTCACCTACAGTTCAGAAATACGATTTTAGTCTTTACATCAAAAGAGAGCGAAATATACCAAAACTGAAGGAATATTCAAAACCACCAGTCGCAAACAAACTGACAATGCCATGACAAAAAAAATGACCAAAAGACAATTATACTAAACGCAACATAGAAAAACCAATGACTGAGCAGCACGAACCACAACAAAACAGAAAAAAAAGTATCAACGTTTGTGTATGTGGCTTAGTAACTAGGGAAGGTGAAGTTAACCGAGCCTTTCCACCTTTTCGTGCTAAATTCCAGCAAATTTATATTTTTCTGACAATGTCCAAAAATAGTTTTTTGTACTGCAACTTAAAAGATTACAATTAAGATAATGAAAATATTAACATACACATATAAATTCGTAAGCTAACTGAAAAATTGTGAAGACAAGTGATGTGGCATGAAATCGAAATTGCACGATATATCACTGTGTTACTATATTTGGAAGTTAGAGATCTTGCTGCAGTATTACGCTTACAAATACTGCCATAAGCCACCCTACAACATCACGATTATGGGATATATATTTTGTAGTTGTTTAGCATGCAGCAGAGTTCTATGAATTTTGTCACATAATGCTACAATTTTGTTAGTACTGGTTTAAACAGTCATGCAAAATAGACTCACATGAAAGATTGCAGTTCAACCAAAAGGTCCGACTAAACCATGCACAGAAAAACTTAAATAAAAATATATACACATCTAGAAACGGTAAAACCAGGTGTAAAATTTATTTACAACAAGAACAAATATACAAATACAAAACATGACACCAGAACAAAAAATGCTGATTGTGTTCATCATAAAGACTCAAGATGAACAGACAACACTGTAGCATAACCACCTTCATTTCTATTCTAACCAGTAGTTACAATAAAACACCATTACTTGATTTAAATACAAATATATCTACTTGTCTGTAGTTATACATTCATTGCATATACTGTTAGACGCATTTGTGGATACCCCATCCGCAAGTGGGGATAGTTTCTAAATAAATAAAAATACATATACAGTTCAAATGTGTACTTTGAATGCACAATACAGAAAGACTTGTACAAGAATATGAATTAAAACAATTTAGACGAACCAGCATGTTCTTTTTGTTATACCTATATATCAATCCTCTTACACCTCTTATTGCAAACGTTTATTTTTTGTTAAATATGAAGGGTAAATAGTGCAGCTCCCAGGCACTTCTTAAAAATCGTTGGTTTTTAATTGCTGGCTAGTCGTTTATTTTCCCACAGGTTAGGATTTATGGAACCGTTAAAAGTCACAAAGATTAGTTTTTAATTTTAAACTCTCTAAAGAAGATCTATTTTTAATAAATATTTAATTCAATATGACCTTTTTGCGACTTATTAACATGTACGAAAAAAACCTCTTTAATAATATTTGTTCTAACATAAAATCGCTTAAAGCATTTTTTTTTGGAATAAAGAAGAAAAATGTTGAAATTTACTATTCACGTAAATATATGCACCTTCCGTTGTCCTGCTCTATTGAAGATAGTTTTTCTTATCATGATTCCTTTTAAGTTTGACCAAAGTGACCGTCAACACTTTTCACAAAAGGACATGCCATATACCATTTCTTACATGTATGTTACATTGATCACCTTGTTTCAGAATTCAGATTAAATGAAAATCCACATAGAATTTTATTTAATCCGTGGCATTAGTTTTCATATGCATTACAAAATCAGTGCAAAAGAAACGCAGAGTGTCTCTTAATCATCAAGACTGGAAGGAGCGATTATGTTGTATTTCAGAAAATAAAATTTTAAAGTTGATAAATCAGCCCCAAAATTATTTCTGGTGGTCCACAGGTACTTGTGGACAGGATACCATTTGGGTGCACCTGAGTGAGAGTACCCTGAATGACCTCCTTGTAACATTTTTTTTTTTTTTTTTCACTTGGAATATATGTTGAAGTTACTGACAAACAGCATTTGAGATTTTTACCGGTCGACATATATTCCAAGCATACATATAAATCGACCGGCCAAATTCGGTGGTTTTCCTTTTTGAAGGGTTTTACACTAGTAATTTATTGGGCCCCTTATAGCTTGTAGTTAGGTATGAGCCAATGCTCCGTGCTGGGGACCATAATTTGACCTACAATGGTTTACTTGCACAAATTGTGACTTGGATGGAGTCTGAGAGTGGTCCCATTGGCACTCATACCACATCAACTTATATTTATATATCAAACAACATTTGTATAGATAAATATATCGTAAACTAAACAGATATTGATAGTATTAAGTGAATTTTTTTATCGTGCAATTTAAAAAAATATCATTATAGATATATTTTACAAACGAACAACTTGCAAGAGAAAAGCAAATGAAACGGTGATATAGGATTAAGATTTTGAGACCAAATTGGTCCTTTATCAATACTTTCCCACGGTAAAATTCTGACTGGAGGATTAAAGAAAACAGTAAGAACTTTCTGTGTTAACTAATTATCCTTGATAATCTTTCATTACAAAGTAAAATGAACTGCAGAGTGGTTTGTGTTTAGATTTTAGAGACGCCAATCCGATTAGGAACCTCCTGTCGATACGTCACTATATAATCCTACTTTAATCCAATTCAAAATATGAGGATAACTTGTACTTCGCACCTGATCTATTTGTCAAATCATATATTTACATTGCCAATAACTTATAATACAAGTGATACGAGCTTCTGTCACAATTTATCCACAAGGATATGTAAGCTGACAGGGTATATAGCCTTTTCAGCAGTATGAATCCCAAATACCCGTTAAACCAAGGACTGAGTTTTTTTATCAGTTGTGTGATGGTGCATTGCTACTTTTATGAATAAACACCATGAGCTTTCATCAGTATTATGTACAGTGTTTCAATGTTCTTACATCAGTAAATAATTTAATAAATCACCGATGAATCGGCTTTTGCAAGATAAAAACATAATATAGGCCCAAAAATGCACAATTTTACAGCTGGCAACGGATTCACAATGGCACATATACCAAACGTACAACTTACTAGTTCAGTATCGAATTTTTAATTATAAAACTAAGTTTCTATTTAAATAGTCAGGATCTGTTAATCCTTGCATCCCTACACCCTAAATAACACAAATGACACTGATTCCAATTTACCATCACATAAGAGGGCGATTTAGAGCTTGACATATTGCGCAAGTGATATGATTGCCAATGAAGAGATCACATGACATAGAAAGTAACAACTATAGTTCACCGTACTGCCTTCAACAACGATCTATAACAATACCGAATAGTCAGCTATAAAAGGCCCTGAAATGGCAATCGTAAAACAATTCAAACCAGAAAACTAACGACATGGTATGTACATGTACCTAACAATAAAAGAAAAACAAAGATAACCACTGAATTACGGGCTCTCGTGAAGTTGGACAGGCACCTACAGAACGTGGTGACACCACCCCTACCACAGCGTTGAAACAAAAAACGTTGGAACAAACTAAAACTAGCTAATTATGTCTGTGTCGTTTGGTCTCTTGTGCAATCATACCACATTTCCTTTTTATATACTATATGACCGTATGACAACCTCTGTATTTTATGTTATGTTGTCTGCTTGGGCGTAAATGCAATTTCATAAAGAAAGAAATATTGGCATGTATGTTTTGGAATTGTTTGATGTTTTGACACATAAGCAATATATTTATCAAGACGATAAAGCAGTTAGTTGCCGTGGTACATATTTGTTTTTCCATTATTTTGTACATAAATTAGATCATTATTTTTTTTCGTTGGAACTGTTTTACATTTGCCATTTCGGGGCCTTTTATAGCTGACCTTGCGGCATGGGCTTTGTTCATTGTTGAAGGCTGTACGGTGACCTATAGTTATTAATTTCTATACCATTTAGTCTCTTGTAGATAATTGTCTCATTGGCAATCATATAACATCTTTTTTTAGATGAATAAATGCCAACAAGGACATTGTATGTTAGTTATAAATCATTTAAAATATCTTTAGACTAGTAAAACAGCACAACTTACACACATGTTGAGACAACTGTTGTAAGCTGCATAGAAAAAACACTTCTTAAAAATAGCAGTGATTCTAAGAGCATAACACTCATCACACTAAATATTTTCTTTAATGTTTCGAAAAAAAATATCTGAATGAAACGAGGATACTTTTCAGTATGGTTATTGTTCCATACAATAAATGAATCATACATGTTCAAAACATTCAGGCGTCAATATGAATGGGCTGTTGTATCATACAACCATTGTATTAAACAAATACGGATACAAAGACGTTTATCAGAAAAATTAAATTGAACAATAAGATGTAACCTTACATCATATTATCTACAACTTTGTACTGAATTTATAATTATGTCTTATCCTCTACTGAGTCAAAAGTAAAAACGTAGTAATAAGTAAGGTGGGCGTTATTGTTACGGGTATATGTATACATTTGTATTATCAAATGCTCCGTTGTTTACATGATTAAGACCTTACATCTAGTTCAAGATGTTACATATGACAAATTAGTCAGCTTAATTTGTTTCAAATTTTGTTTGATTTTTGGATTAGTCGTAATTCATAGTACTTTAAGATTCTTTCAAGCTCGAAATGATTTTCATGTAGATTATAACTTAATGTTTAAAGAAAACAGAGTATTGTTTGATTAAGTGAAATTTTTACATTATATATATAGATATACATTCCTATAATGTTTCTAATCTACAATTTCAGAGAGGCGCAAATATTTTTGGACAAAAAAAAACCACAGAACGTTGTATAGAAGAAACCTTTCATCTGATGACTTTTAAAATAAATAACTTATGTTACATTATACCTAAATAATATGCATAAACACGTATATATCAATATTTAAGTGGACCTATCATTGACAAATGTGTAAACGTTTTGTAGATGGCCAAAGAAATTTAAAAAGACCACCAAATGCTGGTTTAATATATAATTTTCTCATTACATAGTTGCCCATGCCCCATTGGGTGCATTATTCTATAGAATCTGAATGCATGTATCATGTTTCTCTTCAGCAATTGTCAAACTACTTAACCCGCTTGTTACATAGAGAAACATTCCTTTTCTCATACTTTTTTGGGATAGAAGACGCATCCATCCGATCAACAAAACTACTTTAAACTCAATTGTTCAGAAAAGGGATTAAATTTTCCAATGATATGGAGATAATTTTATCACCGTCATGGTTGCGATGTTACGAATAAGGCAAGGATTTAAAATTTCTAAAAAATCGTTACAAAGCTATCGGTTTTGCCATCTTAAACTTATGTTTATCTAACCTGTTTTAATAAATATTTTGAGGAAACAAAGATGACCTCCAACCCGTTCATGCAAATCTTCTTTCAAAAAGGTTAACAAGATACCTTACAATAGACCATTTATAGTATATCTTAACCGAGGGCAAGACTAGTGTTCTTCATTAACGATTTAAATAAGTAATCAAAACGAACCATCTGTAATACTTCATGACTTAATAGGTTAAATAAGATTAAAGAATGTTTACAGAAATCATTTGAAAATGTTTGGTAATGTGGTTTATTTAATATGAAAGATTTTACACTATAAAAACAACAATAGATCACCCTAAGAACGCGTGTAAACAGATCATATACAAACCAAAGCTTTTATACATTTGTTTTGCGTTGATGTTGACAAAATTATCAATGTATTTGGAATTACATTACATTTGTTTTGGCTTTGATGAAGGTGATTAATCATGGGGACATCACAGACATGAATCTGAAACTGGCATTGAATGTCTGTATTTCAACACACAGACATCTATAAGATTCTTTTACAGAAATGTCAAACCGGTTCCTTTAACTAAAACGATAATGAGTTACTTTGTCATATATAATTGTGAATCATTTAATCTACGAAAATCCAGGTTCTCATTAATGAAGTCATATTAAAGAGTGAAAAGTTTCAAGTATAAGGGAATAAGCTGCCATTATATACAATCAAGTACATGATATGTTCGAAATAAGGATTTGCCTCCTGTCTTTTTATTAGGAACTGACAGTGTACCAAGTTTCCAGTTAATTATTAATACCATAAATGGTCCATAACAATTTAAAAACAAACACAATGGCAAGGTGGGTGTTAGACATGTCCAAAACTTCCAAGGTATAACAAAGGGAAAGCTCAATTGACCAGAATAACTTCTTCCATGCACGTATGCATAGCAGGATCTACCAGTCCAGGCATAATACATATGTATGTCACATGTTGGTGCTGGGCATATAAGACATTTTGAAGATCAAAGAGCACAATTCTTTAAAAAGTAAAGGAACAAACAATTTACTCTCATGAGCGCCTATATATCTAAAAAAAGAAAAAGAAATGCATTTTTGCGCCTGTCCCAAGTCAGGAGCCTCTGGCCTTTGTTAGTCTTGTATTATTTTTATATTAGTTTCTTGTGTACAATTTGGAAATTAGTATGGCGTTCATTATCACTGAACTAGTATATATTTGTTTAGGGGCCAGCTGAAGGACGCCTCCGGGTGCGGGAATTTCTCCCTACATTGAAGACCTGTTGGTGACCTTCTGCTGTTGTTTTTTATTTGGTCGGGTTGTTGTCTCTTTGACACATTCCCCATTTCCATTCTCAATTTTAAGACTTAGTTCCTAGTTACAATAATCCTCGTTAGAAGAATTGTATTGACAATGCAGATGCAGAGTAAAATGTATTTACAAGTCACAGTTGCAAAACCCTCACAAAACTTAATTAATCAGTTCCTTGTAGGGTTATTGATATGATTGATGTTATTGAGAGCTTGAATTTTCTAAAATATTACATAACACAAATATAGGCAATTCTACAGAGTTCAAAGTTCCATAAGTGAATAATTGTTTCTACCAATACATTCAGATGAAGGTTTGTATTGTTCATTCTTTTGTTTTTTGATGTGTTCTGCAAATTTTACTTTGGACTTTTGCTTCTGTTCTTCAATATCTAAATAAACACATAATATGTGTTAATTTATTGCCACACACCTTCTTTTTGTCACTCTTCTTGACAGTAAAATCATGTATACAAACTAACCAGTAATCAACCAAGCCATAATAAGATCAACAATCCAATATCAAAAAGAACACACTGAAACTTACAAGAACTAAAGTATTTTTAGTGCCCTTATTATTAAACACAAACTCTACATAAAAACATCTCAGACAGATACTTTTTTCAATGCATTTTTTTCTAGTGAGGTTCATTTTGGCTGTTATTTTTAAGTCCATTCTTAAAGAAGTTCTTCAACGATAATAAATGTCAGATAGGCGGTCAATAAAAATCATTGACACTTTTTCCAATGCATATGTTGCAACTTGTGCAACCAATAAGAAACTGTTTTTAAAATTCTATTAAATGGTGACGAACAGTTTGTCATTCAGATCAGCAAGGAGGCAGACTATCCTGTTACTGTGACATAAGGTAAATGAAAATTATTGCCTTTGGATCAATGCGCTCTTCCTTAATTAATGTTAAGGGAACACATTTTTTTTTCTCAGAAATCAGAGATATGGGTCTGTTATAATTTTAATGCATTAAATATCTCCTATATAAACAAATGTATTTATGTGTATGTATAGTAACATTTTTTTCAGTAATCAATATCACAGTAAGATTTGACTCCTATTAATAGTCTGGACATCACCATTTTAAACTATGACATTAGTATTTCACGTCTTAGTTTCTCATCTGTTAAGATTGTGTTTTCTACAGGATTGTCTTCGGCTATTACAGTCACATTACCATGGCAACTAGTAGTGCTGCCATCTTGATTCATCTGTTGATCGTTGTCATCATCTTCAAGCTGACATAATAAATTGTCATTTTCATATGTTGGGAAGAAATACCTGCAAAAATCGATATACAAAATGTATTAGAATATGATCAATGCATAAACGTTGTTGATAGTGTTGCTTAAAAAAATGAGCATGATTTTAATTACGTAAGTAAAGACTTTAACAAGGACACTGAACTTAAAAAAAAATAAAAATTGAAAATACCACCTCAGTACCATTGGCTTTCATATGAAAATCAGAGTTAGGGACAAGAAAAGCAACAAAAGTACTTTTAAACAGGTTTGGCCTATGACATAATGTTTGACTGTTGACAGTGATTAAGAAATGTCACTGTAGCGTTGTGCTAATGTGATTAGAAATAGTATCACTGCAATTATTATATATGGTGATAATGTATTTAGAAATAGTATCACTGCAATTGTTACAGATATGTCAATATTGCATTGTGTATATGTAATTAGAAAATCTATCACTGCAATTGTTACAGATATGTCACTGCAACATTGTGTTTATGTGTTTAGAAATAGTATCATTGCAATTTGATATAGATATGTCACTGTAACATAGTGTTTATGTGTTTAAACATAGTTTCACTGCAATATAGTGTTTACATGTTTAGAAATAGTTTCACTGCAACATAGTGTTTATTTGTTTAGAAATAGTTTCACTGCAACATAGTATTTAAGTGTTTAGAAATAGTTTCACTGCAACATAGTGTTTAAGTGTTTAGAAATAGTTTCAATGCAACATAGTGTTTAAGTGTTTAGAAATAGTTTCACTGCAACATAGTGTTTAAGTGGTTAGAAATAGTTTCAATGCAGCATAGTGTTTAAGTGTTTAGAAATAGTTTCACTGCAACATAGTGTTTAAGTGTTTAGAAATAGTTTCAATGCAACATAGTGTTTACATGTTAATAAATAGTTTCACTGCAACATAGTGTTTACATGTTAATAAATAGTTTCACTGCAACAAAGTGTTTAAATGTTTAGAAATAGTTTCACTGCAACATAGTGTTTAAGTGTTTAGAAATAGTTTCTAGCAACATAGTGTTTAAGTGTTGAGAAATAGTTTCAATGCAACATAGTGTTTAAGTGTTTAGAAATAGTTTCAATGCAGCATAGTGTTCATTTGTTTAGAAATAGTTTCACTGCAGCATAGTGTTTAAGTGTTTAGAAATAGTTTCAATGCAACATAGTGTTTACATGTTTAGAAATAGTTTCACTGCAGCATAGTGTTTAAGTGTTTAGAAATAGTTTCAATGTAAGTTTGCTTATTATAGATATGTCACTGTAACATTGTGCTTATGTGTTTAGAAAAAGTATAACTGCATTTTGATACTGATATGTCATTTTAATATAGTATTTAGAAATAGTATCACTGCAATTGTTACAGATATGTCACTGTTAAATTGTGTTTATGTTTTTTGGAATTGAATCACTGAAATTGACACAGATATGTCTCTGCTACACAGTGTTTATGGGTTGAGAGAAACAGTGTTACTTATACCAGTGGCAAATTCACGGGGGTCCGTGAGGTTTGAACCCTAACTTTTTTTAGATGATCAATGCATTTGAATGAGGACATGTGGTTGGAACCCCCCTTTTATCCTGGCTTGGGAACCCTTTTTTAGAATGGCTGGATCCGCCCCTGCTTATACAAATATGTCAGTGGGACAATGGTGTTATAATTGTCCATGTCAGTAATTGAGAGATATATCTCTAGAACAGTCAGTATCAGTAGTACATTTCATTCTTTATTAGCTTAATGAAAGTTTATTATATAACAGCTTTGCTATTCAACATTCTTCCAAATCATTGATTTAAAAAATAATAAATAAATTTTGTGTATTTACTGTCTTCTGATGGGTTGAAATTATTAATTTTATTTTCAATGTTATCAATTTTGATGGCGACACACCCACTCTGACGTTGTGTATTCATACGCCAACATGTGTGTACGTTGTTATTGTCAAGATAAATAATATAAAACATTTTAATCATACGTTTTTTGATTGAGTTAAGTCTGCTAATTGATATTTTATCGTATGTTTTTATATGTTGTGGTTTCAGAAAAAGGGAGAAGGTTTGGGCCCATTAAAACGTTTAATCCCGCTGCAAATGTTTGCACCTGTCCTAAGTCAGGAATCTGATGTACAGTAGTTGTCGTTTGTTTATGTAATATATACGTGTTTCTCGTTTCTCGTTTTATTTATATAGATTAGACCGTTGGTTTTCCCGTTTGAATGGTTTTACACCAGTAATTTTGGGGCCCTTTATAGCTTGTTGTTCGGTGTGAGCCAAGGCTCCGTGTTGAAGGCCGTACTTTAACCTATAATGGTTTAATTTTTAAATTGTTATTTGGATGGAGAGTTGTCTCATTGGCACTCACACCACATCTTCCTATATCTATTTGAGCCTTAGTTTTGATAGAAATTTGTTTATAATGAATGGCAATAATTTATTTTGATTTTATTGAACCATAAAACTAATTTTTGACTCTTCACTATCATTTTCTATGTTCAGTGAATCGTAAAATTGGGGTCAAAACTCTAATTTGGCATTTAAATTAGAAAGATTATATCATAGGGCACATGTATACTAAGTTTCAAGTTGATTGGACTTCAACTTTATCAAAAACTACCTCGACCAAACGGACGCACGGACCAGAAAACATAATGCCCCTCTACTATCGTAGGTGGGGCATAAAAACACAAATTAAAAGATATCAATAGACATCAAAAAATGGTTCCATATGTATTTATATGATCTTCAATAGATATTTGTGTATCCTGTTTAAAACTCACTTATAAGAAAAATAAAGCAGTTTTGGCTAGATATGAAAAAATTTATTTTAATTACATTTATCTATGTAATCATTTTACAACATTAAATTTTAAAATTTTAATAACAGATCCATTCAATCCTTATGAGCTCTATGGACTAATAAATAAAAATTAAATCCTGAGAAAACACACAGACATGATCTTATGAATACAATAATAAAAAAGACTGCATTCATCTACTCAGTTATCAATTTGAAATCGAACATATTTTGACAAACACGGATCATAAAGTTATATTGATATACAGGTGATATGGGAAGTGTACATTAATTCTAAAACTAATTTCCCTCTTTTTGCTTGATCTAACAGGATTTATTAAACAAGAATTTACCCCATACAATCAACATAAAGTTACTATGACAAATACTGCGACGTACAAACAGTTATTGATTTGAATAATGCATCAATTTAAATAATTATCAGATTTTGTGGTCTGACAAAATATGTGTCACCCATCATCAAGTTCGGGAGATTCTTTGTTATATAAAACCTGAAGCTATTTAATAAAGCACGGTATATATTAGCTTTATTTTTGTTAGCATTTGCTATGGTGTACCACACATCATAATTGATACTATAAGATGTCTTTAGGTGCTAATACCCAAAGGCTACTGATGCTTTGATAGTACTTGAACTTTTGGCATTGGGACTATGAATTATGTATATCATATCTTACAAACCAGTACTATCTAGAAGTACTACAGTGCATTTGGTTTGTATTTTTGGCTTTAAATGTGTGGTTTTCTCATTGACATTTTAAAACCAAATATCTCCTTTTAATAAGTTTTATTCATAAAATTTATAAAGATACATGTATATATATTTATGAAATGATTCTCATAAAATTGTAATTATAACTAAAAACAATTTCCTGCACCTGGAGTCCTACGACCTACCGGTATACATTTCTAAATGTTGAATAGTATAGGAAAATGTTAAGTTCATTCTGTATAAGTTCAAAAACTAAAAATTACAGAGTTTAATGAAAAAAAACAATCTTTAGACATATACTGTATCAAAGACTTATAAGCTTTGTTTAGTGAATGATATTTTTTAGTCTTCCTTGTTATTATATAATACAACCATGATTCTTGCAGTCCTTATTACTCCTTACAATGCCATTACTGATGTTTGCATTTCATTATTCTTTTCCACTTTAAAATAATAAATCAGCCTCCAAATATAGAGCCTGCTTTTAATCTAAACATAATCTGTTTTTCTCTAAATTAACTTATAATGTGTACTTTTTCGGACCCTAAAATAACATGATGAAACACTAAAAGAATGTTATTTATGTATCACTTTAACAAACAAATGACCATTACACTAAATAAACAAACATGACTTTCTGGATATTTACGTCAAGATTACCTACTTCAGATATCAATTCCTTACAGCTTATATGGATAAAAAGTGAAACAAGACCTCTTTGTGTGCTCATAACAACCAAACCTTCACACTAAATTTCAAAACAGTTAATATTCAAACTCAAATTAAATACACTTCTTCCTGACTTTTCTTTAGCCCTTCCTAACAATTGACTAATTTGAATCTAATTTGTCAGGTGAGCACTAAACCTTTAAAGTCACAGGTGTAACAAAATACACATCCCAACAGATAAAACTTCAAACAACAAAAAATACTAGGTCATTTTATTTACCTTACCAAGTCTTAACAGAAATTAAATGTCTGGATTTAAGAAGACAGAGGGCTCACTATTACAAAAATAAGTAGAAGATCAAAAGTGAGAATTTGTTCATATGTAAATGAGGGTCGTATAGGAGAAAACTTGATGAACACAGGCAATATCTTAGGTATGACAAGCTCTGTACATAAAGACGACAAGTCTTAACCTCAGATTTCTTTCACTAAACCCCATCTCTGGTTACTTTTATGTGGATATCTTTTGACTTGTCCTCATATTGAATGGATCACGTCAACCCGTAAAGTCACCCAGTAAGAAATCTGATCTGTAACATTAATTTTATGTGGTTGATATTGGAGTTTCGTTGTAAATTAAGGTTTTATAGGTGGCAATTTTAATATCAATAGATCAAGCTTAGATAACTTAGATAGAGTATATATTGCACCAATGGATAAGGTTCTCTACTGTAACAATGGGAAAAGACCTCTGACTGTTGACAATACAAACACTTCACTGCTCTCTTCTATAGAATTCAGGCTTCCTGTTGCAAGCAACAAGAACAATGGAGGACAGTAGGATAAAACAAATAGAAAAACAGATAGCACCAATTCATATACAACAAATTATATATGACCCATTTATTGAATGAAAAACTGCACTTAATAATCTCTATTTCATTTTGTATTTTCCCTTTTAGGGGTCTGTACTTTTAATGGGGTATAAAGCTATCCATTTATCAGATCCACTAGAACCAGCTTAGCACCATATATGAATGCCTTGGCTGATTGTTAGAACATTTTGTCTGGTGTTACATTAGAAATATGTGCAAGAGTGAATAACTTCACTGCATATTATAAAACATTAAAAGGCTTTATAGTTTATCACTTAAAGTTGAAAGCATGGTTGATTCCTTAAGATCTTGTAATTTTAACTCATGAGTTTCTGCTTTTTTTTAAATTGTCAGCTGCCCCATTTTTTTTTAATAAAGTACATGTATTACAAATCTATCAACAAAAAACTTTTGATGTACACATGAGATTAGTTTGATGGTTAATAGTTTTCATATTTTTGGGGAATTTCTGATACTGCTTTAATGATATATAAAAGAAAGAACACCTTTATTTGCATGTACCAGTATAAATAAAATTCTATTTAATTTTACCAAAGTGTAAGAGCGTGAGTATCTGCTTTATTCATATTTTATTGCAATTTGATTATCTGACGCACCCTCACCACAAGTGCTCTGCAATTTTAAAATTAAACTTTTTTTTTCAGTTAAAAAGATGAAGTTAAATTTGAGCAGACAAATTGTAAAAGTTTGTATATCAGACAGAGGGGTTTATGTGTGCTGTAAAGTAAAGAGCCATTATCAAATATCTGTCAGCGATAAAATACTACAAAGCACTACTATAAAGATCTTAAATGATATTAACTTCAGACTTTTAATTGTTTTCTTTCAAAATTGAAATGGAAATTTTGATTTAATTTTAAACTAAGCGAAGCATACGATATAAATGATTGTTGCAATATTACAGGTAACAAAGACTGAAAGATCGACAGATATGGTGTAGAAGTTGAGGGCTGATAGGCGTTGTTAAAGATTTCAAATTACGGTCACAATTAAGTTTTTATATTGACAGAATTCAATAAGTAACACAGATATGTAATGAAACCTCACTTGAGACCAACAAAATAATTCAATTAGATCATAAAAGCTTTCTCAATAATGATCGGTGAGGTGATCGATCACTTTTCTATACACAAAGATAGTTCTTGATTAAATATTGCTTCTCATCTAACAGTATACACTTTGACCATTTAAAAAAACGTAAATTGTTCATGTCAGGCAAATACTCAATTGACTTGTAATTCCAAGAATTTCTTTACACCCAGTGTTTAAATGCATATTCATTCTAATAGTCATTAAAAAGCAAGATTTTTAATATTTTCTTATTTCATCACATTAAATAAAGTCACCACATATAATCCATAATACTAAGGAGAATATTACAAAATAGCAAACAAAACTTGTGGACTAATTACTACTCTCAAGAAGAATTGAAGGCTAAATACTACTCTCAAGAAGAATTGAAGGCTAAATACTACTCTAAGAAAATAAAAGATAAGAAAATGCTTGAAAAAGCAAAACATCTATTAAACCTTTTAACTATGGAAACAAAATAATGAAAACAACATGTAACTTAAATAAATTTGCAAAATATTTTTTTCAACTTAAAGAATAAAGAATACCGTAGTAGTTTCTGAAATAATACAATTCAATACACAACTCTTTTTATTCTCATTCATTCATTTTCATTGTCAAGCCTACAATGCAAGTGAATGAATAAAGTAATCTAGAAGAGGTCAACTTATGGTTGGATGAACACCCGTTCACACCATTAGCTCGCCCAGATTCTGTCTGCATAATGAATAAACTCAACAGAGACAACTGTAGAACTAAATCAACACAAAATTAACTAAAGACAAAAGAACTAACTGATAACAGAAACCATGAGTAGACAATTCTGCAGTTACTGAAAGCTAGCATATACCACTGATGACAAAAAAAAATGGATTTGACTTCAGTAACTGAAAGCTGGTAGATTAAAATTACCACTACTGACAAATCTTTATACTGCAGTAACTGAAAGATGGTACATTGCAGTTACTATTGAACACTTCTTAACTAGATAAAACTGCAGTAACTGAAAGATGGTAGATTGCAGTTACTATTGAACACTACTTAACTAGATAAAACTGCAGTAACTAAAAGATGGTAGATTGCAGTTACTATTGAACACTACTTAACTAGATAAAACTGCAGTAACTAAAAGATGGTAGATTGCAGTTACTATTGAACACTACTTAACTAGATAAAACTGCAGTAACTGAAAGATGATAGATTGCAGTTACTATTGAACACTACTTAACTAGATAAAACTGCAGTAACTGAAAGATGGTAGATTGCAGTTACTATTGAACACTACTTTACTAGATAAAACTGCAGTAACTGAAAGATGGTAGATTGCAGTTACTATTGAACACTTCTTAACTAGATAAAACTGCAGTAACTGAAAGATGGTAGATTGCAGTTACTATTGACAACACTTAACTAGATAAAACTGCAGTAACTAAAAGATGGTAGATTGCAGTTACTATTGAACACTACTTAACTAGATAAAACTGCAGTAACTGAAAGATGGTAGATTGAAGTTACTATTGAACACTTCTTAACTAGATAAAACTGCAGTAACTGAAAGATGGTAGATTGCAGTTACTATTGAACACTTCTTAACTAGATAAAACTGCAGTAATTGAAAGATGGTAGATTGCAGTTACTATTAAACACTACTTAACTAGATAAAACTGCAGTAACTGAAAGATGGTAGATTGCAGTTACTATTGAACACTTCTTAACTAGATAAAACTGCAGTAACTGAAAGATGGTATATTGCAGTTACTATTGACAACACTTAACTAGATAAAACTGCAGTAACTGAAAGATGGTAGATTGCAGTTACTATTAAACACTACTTAACTAGATAAAACTGCAGTAACTGAAAGATGGTAGATTGCAGTTACTATTGAACACTACTTAACTAGATAAAACTGCAGTAACTGAAAGATGGTAGATTGCAGTTACTATTGAACACTACTTAACTAGATAAAACTGCAGTAACTGAAAGATGGTAGATTGCAGTTACTATTGAACACTTCTTAACTAGATAAAACTGCAGTAACTAAAAGATGGTAGATTGCAGTTACTATTGAACACTACTTAACTAGATAAAACTGCAGTAACTGAAAGATGGTAGATTGAAGTTACTATTGAACACTTCTTAACTAGATAAAACTGCAGTAACTGAAAGATGGTAGATTGCAGTTACTATTGAACACTTCTTAACTAGATAAAACTGCAGTAACTGAAAGATGGTAGATTGAAGTTACTATTGAACACTTCTTAACTAGATAAAACTGCAGTAACTGAAAGATGGTAGATTGAAGTTACTATTGACAACACTTAACTAGATAAAACTGCAGTAACTGAAAGATGGTAGATTGCAGTTAAAACTGATGAAAATACTAGATAATACTACAGTTACTGAAAGTTAAAAGATAACAGTAAAACTGATGAAAATACTAGATAATACTACAGTTACTGAAAGTTAAAAGATAACAGTAAAACTGATGAAAATACTAGATAATACTACAGTTACTGGAAGTTGAAACATAACAGTAAAACTGATGATAATACTACAGTTACTGAAAGTTGAAAGATAACAGTAAAACTGATGAAAATACTAGATAATACTATAGTTACTGAAAGTTAAAAGATAACAGTAAAACTGATGAAAATACTAGATAATACTACAGTTACTGAAAGTTAAAAGATAACAGTAAAACTGATGAAAATACTAGATAATACTACAGTTACTGAAAGTTGAAAGATAACAGTAAAACTGATGAAAATACTAGATAATACTACAGTTACTGAAAGTTAAAAGATAACAGTAAAACTGATGAAAATACTAGATAATACTACAGTTACTGAAAGTTAAAAGATAACAGTAAAACTGATGAAAATACTAGATAATACTATAGTTACTGAAGGTTGAAACATAACAGTAAAACTGATGAAAATACTAGATCATACTACAGTTACTAAAGGTTGAAAGATAACAGTAAAACTAATAAAAATACTAGATAATACCACAGTTACTGAAAGTTGAAACATAACAGTAAAACTGATCAAAATACTAGATAATACCACAGTTACTGAAAGTTGAAAGATAACAGTAAAACTGATGAGAAAATGTTATAGCTGAAAAAAGTATTTGTTAGCCAATATTCTAGTATTAAACTGGAATTATAATCCAGAGGTAGTTTAACAAAGTTCTGTAAGATATTAAAATCAATCTTTACTTATAAATGTGAAACAGGTGTTTTATAGCGACATCATTTTATTGAGATCTATAAGAAAAATTATACATAATTCTTTTAAAACAAATTTGGTAAGAATTTAAATAAAATTAAAACTTGTTCAAGTAAAATTGGTTAATACATGTATGGATTTGGTCATAAAACTCGATGAAACTGACAAAGGCTCGTCGAAGTGTCCATTTCAATACATAAATGAACTGCCATTCAAACTCATTTAAACCTTTATTTCACAATAATGTTTAGATTCTGTAGGCACATTAAAAGGAAAGTCATAAAATTCCTTTTATAGTTTTTAAGGTATAATTTTTACAAAGAGACCAATAACTAGCAGTAATTGTTAGTTTTATTGTATGGCTGATACACGCGACGCTTTATTAATATAGAATTAAACTGAAGATTACATAGTTTCTGCTTTTGTAAGAAGTTATTATATTCTTTTAAAGTTAATGTCTTTTGGCTTTTTTTAGGAAAAAAAAATAGGCTTCTTTTTTTTTAGAATTTAATTGAGTAAATTATAATATTAACCAGACTTACTTTAAGAAATCTTCTTTAAATATCATGCAAAAAAATGCTTTAGATATACTGAAAATGAAATTAAGTGTTCACCTTTAAGATAATTATGCAGAAAATTAAATAATTTACATATGTTACCCGATAAAATAGTTAAATTATTGTCAAAGTGGATGTAAAACCTCAACTATTTTAAATATTTATAACAATACAGGTAGAATGTTTATAAATGAAACCATTAAAATCTCGTTTAACAGACTATAAAGTATGAAAACACAATCATCTTAGGATGTGAAACAAATTTTATAATTCTTATGTTAGTGATAATGTGCACTAAAATTCCGGGGTTAAGTATATGTAGGGTTTGGTCAAGGTAATGTCTGGAAACATATTGTAATTCATTGAGGAAAATTATGCAGGGCTTAATGAAATGAATAACTTCTAAATTTTTGAATAGCATATACATTGTGTTATGTTTTGCTATAAAATTGAGAATGGAAATTGGAAACATGTACAGGAGACAACAACCAGACTAAAGCGCAGACATCTGTTTACATCTTACCAGAATATTTGACAATTATTTAAATCAACTTCAACGCATAAGCTGGCAAGTTTGTTTCAGATTGGCCAAGCCGTTACAAAGGCAAAGAACAATATGTGCTTTCTCATAGAGTTCAATGGCAATCTAAATGTCATGTTTGAAATCCAATCTCAAAACCATTGGAAACTAAATCTGTGCTAGGTAACCATGTTTTTCATCCTAATGAAACAAAATTAGTTAGAAAATAAAGGAGTCTCCTAATCATTCATTACTCCATAGATAGTTTGAAATGGTTTGGGGATACATTTTATCAGAATTTGTTTATCAATATTGACCACTAGGAGTCAAGAATTCCATTTGGTGGTCATACTTTTTGCCTTAGTGAAAAGATTGCCTTTCATACACAATATTTCTGCCAACATTTGTTGCCAGCAGTTTCAGAAAAGAATGCTGAAAAAATGTGGCAAGGTAATGGACACAAAAAGAATGCTATCATGATGGTTCTGAATCTGTGGGTAAGCTTCAAGCTTACAAAATAATTAAGGCTATAGTGATGTGGTATGAGTGTCAATGAGACAACTATCCACCAAGTTCAAATGAATATAAGCAATTATAGGCAATTACATCTTGCCTATTCTTGCAAAAATAGTATACAAAATCTAATATAAAACCACACTTTTAGAAATAACAGGTAGATAATGTAGATTTGATAGATTAAAAATAGGAAATTGTTAGGAAATGAATTTTTAACAGTTTTTGTAATTCGCTCAAACTCTAAAGACTCCTCCTTGTTCCTCAAACAAAATGATCATTCTACTTAGCAGGAGGCTCATATATAAATTATATGTTGTGTATCATTATGTGCAGGTGCAAAATTATGAAGCAGATTTTTACTAAATAAATAATTATATCTGATGTAAAAATATGGCCTAAACATCGCAACAAAGTATATTGTGGTAAACCTAACATTAGCGACACTCTTGGTTCTATTAAACGCCCTGTCAAGGCACATCAACATCATACCTTTTTTATTACTTCACTTTAAAAGATGGCTGCTTTTGTAAATGCAAATTATAAACAAAATAGATGTCTTCTTGTAGACCATATGGGCCATTAAGTTTTTAAAGGATACCGGTAATTAAATATAATTAACTGTCCTTTGACTAATGACATGTATATAAAACTGTTACTTTTTGTTAAAATACCATGTAAAGGGGCTATACAAGGGCTAAATTGACAAATGGGTCTGCTAAGTACTGTAAATTCAGAAATTATTGCGTGCATTTATTATTGCAATTTTGTGATTTTAGTTTATGATTTTGAGAAAAATCCTCTTTAATTCATATTAAAAATTAACTACAGATGGTATCAACATGGGTAACAATTATCTATTAATGTACAATACTTCAAAACAAATGAAATTAAAAATCTTTTTATTCATAGTTTAAGGAGTTGATGGGAAGTCAATGATACAGCTACCTAAAAAGACAAAATACAAAAGTCATCTAAGGTTGTAAATGCAATCTTAATTATCCCCAAAAATTCTTTTTTGCCAAAAACCTATGACTTCTACTTGTCATTTTAAACAAAAATAAGGGCAATGTACCGGTAGGTTGAACTGTATAAGACAACTGTCAAAAAAAGGGCCAAAATAGGTAAAACTGAGACTGCTATCAAAAATAGGGGCAACATAGGTTAAACTACAAGATATCTGTCATAAGTAGGAGCAATGTAGGTTAAACTGTAATACAGCTGTCAAAATTAAGGCCAATATAGGTGAGACAACTGTCAGAAGTAAGAGTAATATAGGTCAAAATATGAGATAACTGTTGAAAGTAGGTAGAATTAAGGTTAAACTGTGGGGCAATAATCTAAACTTTTTATTTGCACCATCATTTAACCAATTGCAAACATCAGCTTAAGCTGATATGATCTAGTGTCAGATTGAAAAATTGAAATTCAATGCTACACAAACTACCAAAAATAAGATATCTGTTAGGACAAACATGACAAAAAACTTGTTTTTAACAAATAATATATATCCCTTCTGTGCCCTTTCAGCTACTTAACCCTGGTTTATATGTAACCTTTACAACCTGGTATACATAAATTTGAGAAGGCTACATGTTTAGAATTTAAAGTACTTAATAACATGAGGCCTTGTGGAGAATAGTAACAGTCTCCTAATCTCCAATGCTATCAATGTGGGAATGCACTGTGCCAATACATATCTAATCTTTTTATTTAAAATCAATAAAACTCTGTGTACTTTTGAATAAAAAATACCACAAAAATCTGCCTTTTGATCATTATTGTATCATGCTGGTGGTTTAAATCTCAATGGGTTCTTTGTTTTTGCTGACAATGTTTTTTCTATAAAGAATTATAAAGAAATTGTGTTCTAATGTAAACATTGATAGAAAAGATATCAACATTTTGTATTCTTGTTTCATAAAATTTATAATTTAGTGTCAAAATGTCTATGGTTTTGAAGTAAAGAATTTTTATGTCCTGTTAAATATAACTTTTATGATATAAAGTTTCTACAGAATTTTGATGAGTAACAGAGGACATGCATGTGTAATAATTAAAACAGAGAAAAGTGCAACATCATTGGAACATTGCCATGAATAATGATGATAATTCTGAACCATCACCATGACTTCTAAACTCAGACTAAAGCCACAGAACTATGAAATAACTTTTATGAATGATACATGAATGTACATGTATACCCTATATCGGGTAATATTCACGGTTTGGGCCTTAGATATTTGTTAGATATCAGATGTGTTCATTAAACTTAGTGCATGGCCTTGGACAATGCATTTTAATATTCCTAGTGAGTAAATTTCTTTGTAAAAAGTCTACCATATAAATGGTGAAATTTAAACAACATGTCTTGAAAAATTTCCAGATCTTAAATTCATTATGCCATCACATTTTTTATAGCTTCACCAGAAACATTGACTTTTAGTAATAAAATCTACATGTGATTAGCACTTTTCCCTCTTTGACAGAGACCCATCAGCCCAGGCTTGTATTTCTTTCCAGCCTGAAAGAATCCTTTCAAAAGATAAATAGAAACTGTACATAAATTTAAAAAAAAATATACATCAGGTCTGTGACTGATAGAAGTTAATGTGAAGATTGATTTTGGCCATGATTAACAATAGTTTGCCACTTTCAAAAGTGACATTATAGAAACTTTTCAGAGTGGAAAAATATCTTAAATCACTCACAACAGAAGGATAATATATGGACCAGAAGATAAAACATATAAAAAATAGACATAAATTCATGTTTTCTCAACAAGCTTTAACAGTTTGCTCTCAGCAGGAAGAAAGTACTAAAGTACAAAATAAATCATTTTCTTTGCTTCATCCATGTAACAAATGTGTTCTCTATACTTTTTTTTATTAGAGACCAAAAGAAGAGGAAATGTGATTTTAATTCTAAATCAACAACAAAAAACAATTAATCATTATTCAAGACTTCATTCTAGATTTACATATTACTTTCAAGCTTTCCATTATATGAACATTTAAAATGCTTGCATTGATTTTACCAACAAAAGGGGATTAACTCTTGATTTAAACCAGTCGTTTATCAATCTAAGTGGACGTTAAATATGTATTTATTTCCTTCAGAATCTGTAAAAATACCTTTTTAAACCCTACCTTAAAATTGTCAGATAATCAGATTTTAGAGAGGGTAAATTGCATAATGATTTGGATGAGAAAGACAGATGTATATTGAGGGCAGAATGACAATTTGTTTTGAATTCATCAAGAACTGCAGTAATCGTGATATGCCAGTAGTTTTATATTTAGTTTTAGAGGTCATCTAAAACTTGAATAACCTTGTCCTTCCATATGCTTTCTGGGTGGTGTTGTCACAGGCAAGCAGATTTTGGAGAAGATGTTACTAAGTTTGAAACTTGTGTCTGATCCATTTCTTGTTTTTGAACAATAAAATAAGTTGAAATTAAACAGGAATTCAAATAAAAATTAAAGTTTTATGTTTTTCTATACATAACAAAATCATTGAAACATTTAATTTTTTCTCACAAATTTTAACGATAGTAAACTTGATTTTACTTTTTTTAGTTGCTCTTATTGACCAAGTACCAGAAAGAATTACCACAAAAAGATAATCTGTGGAAAAAAATTATTATACTTCAGAGTCAAAAGTAGGTTGTATGAAAATGGTTTAATCACAGACAATTGTCATCATAATTAGAGGATTATTGGATATCTATCTAGCTTTTTTTTTTAATGATAATAGGCAAAAATTAAAAAAATAACAATGAAATTTGACATGTAAGGGCAATAACTCTTAATAGAAGTAGACTGACAGTTTTGACATAAATCGACAATTGGTAGAGCTCACCATATTAGCCTTTTTACCTATGTGAGTTTTCTTTATTTTTAAAGGTTTTCAAATTAATAGGCAAAACTTGCATTTTACCTGAATGATTTATTTTTAGCCAAGCTGGCCATCTTGGTTGGCAGGCCCAGTCATCAGACATATATTTTTAAAACTAAATACCCCAATTATGATTGTTGCATAGTTTGGTTCAATTTGGCTCAGTATTTGAGAAATAGAGAGAAAAACAGCTGCACAGAACTGTGTTTTTGTAAACTCAGTAGTATTTTTAAGATGTTCATATGAGTATTGTAATCTTACATGAGTGAATCATGATTAAGAACTTAACTGTTGACATAAAGAGTGTATATGTCATGTACAAGTTGTAATTTTGTACAGGTTATAACATGTACACAAATATTGTACATGTTATAACTTGTATAATGCAAAAATACAAGTTATAACCTGTACAAAAGTACCTCATACATGTTATAACCTGTACAAAATATTGTTTAAAAATGGTTTTAACTTGTACAAAATCAGATATTGACCTCAATAATATTTTCCTAACTTTTTATTATTCCTTGATGTTAGTGTGTTTTGTCCTTGTTTGATACAGTTAATGTCCAGGGGTCGGTATTACGAAGCATTCTTAAGACCTGTCATTATATATATCTTAGGACATGTCTTATGATCCTCCATATGACATATCTTTATTTGATGATTTATAATTGTGAGTGTCCACTTTGAAGGCAATAGTAAAAATCCTTCATTCTAGTTGACATTAAAAGACATAAAAGGATAGCCAGAATAGATGTGTCTACAAATAAAATTGGGAATGGAAATGGGGTATGTGTCTAAAAGTCAACAACCCACAAATGGAGCAGACAACATGCAAAGGCCACAAAATATATGCTTTCAAAGTAGAGGATATATATTTCAAACATCAAAATGACATTCGCCTCATGCAATGATTTTATAATTTATAAAACAAAATTGAGTTATAAATTTACATAAGTCATGCTGGAGGCCAAAAATGTTGAAGACAATAAAAATCAAAACCAAGGAGTAAACAAAGACTCGCAAACCCAAAGGACATTTACATCAACAGTTATAAATAATAATTAAGAAACAACACGAACTCCATTAAAAACAGGGAGCGAAATCAGGTAGATCCAAACATATTGATAATGAAGCGTGGTCCAATGAAAACTATTTCAGCTCTCTCTCTTCTTTACAGAGTAAGCATGTAAAACATTGTGTTAGTCTTTGCATGCCCTCAAACGAAAGGAATGAGTATTAACCAACATTATTAGGCATCGTTCTTAAATATTTTGGAAGTATTCAGTTACTAGTATCTAATGTAATTGTCATTGAGGAAATGCAAGCTTTTAGTAAATAGTTTCACACTTATTTAAGCCATGATGGACTACATAAAACATACAATTACATAAAAACACATTTTGCAAACATAAGTCATGAAACATATATTTCTGAAACTTTGTGATCATTTTCCTCTACAGAAAAAGACACGTTCTGGCCTATTTATTGTTGTTTGCTATGCATTGGTGAACTTAAATGTATATTTTACTTCATTAAGATTTATATTAAATTTTGTACAAGTTAAAACCATTTTTAAGCAATATTTTGTACAGTTATAAGATGTATGAGGTACTTTTGTACATGTTATAACTTGTATTTTTGCATTATACAAGTTATAACATGTACAATATTTTTGTACATGTTATAACCTGTACAAAATCGCAACTTGTACACGACATATATATCTCATCTGATTCATGTTTTTGTATCATTTTTCACCAAACACATTACTCAATCAGAAATTAAGTAGAGTATTCAAATAATTATCTTTGTAAGGTTGAAAAGGTTTTTTAACTTGTAGTTTCAGAGGAAAAGAAATGTTTAAATTCAACAATTAGATTCAAGAATTGCTTCTATCAGCCATGTTTTCAGTAGGCAGTAGGAGCTAATTGAGATTTTTAAATAAAAAGACATAGCATGCATCTTTCCTTTTTAAATTAACAAGATATTAGCCTGTAGTTTTGGAGAAGAAAAACATTTGACTTTACATAGAGATCAATTGGTGTAAAAATATCACCAATTGCTCCTAAGTATGCCATCTATTCTGTATACAATAACCTTTGAAGATTACCAACTGATTGTCATACATGTAAGTCTTAAGATACATGGTTTATAGTCTAAGAGAAGGAATCTTAAAAACCTTTGAAAAGTATATATAATATCTGTAGCAATGTTTTTGTATGATAAAGGAATTTTTATCATGATGTTTCATATATATAATTTCTGCCAACTTTTATTCAAATTGGATAAATGGTTCACAGATGACACAATTAAATTTTTCAAGGGGTTCAATAAAAATGTTTATAGGCTCTCATTGGCGTTTCTTTTTCCGACAAGATTGTTTTTCTCAGCTACAATCTCAAGGAATCGTCTTCCATTCAGCATGCACTGATAAATATTTGTAGTACCATCATTCTTATGAAATTTATGCTTTCCTTGTAGTTTCAAATGAGATGGAATTTGAAAATCTTGCCGTATAAAAGATGCCTTTTTGGCGGGGCAAAGCTGAAGAAACATCAAATTTTCATATATATGTTTTATGCTCTGTTATGCTCAGTAGCTTAAAAAAAAGGAAAAATGTGCTGAGATCTAAATTGAATTAATAACTAGAGGATTTGTTCAAAGCCATCAAAACGGTAATATTATAAGTTATATGGTTCACTACTGACCCCCTATGGATCAAAAGAGGATTAGTGAAATCAAGCGAAAGGTCGTATCTTCTATGGATTTAACTCACCTTCATTAGTCTGTAGGGGATCAGTAGTCAACTGTATAGCTGCTGTGTTTTGTAGAGAAAGTAACAATGAAATACAACATCATTAGATGATGTCATGAACCCCATTTGAAATCTACTAACCCCCCTACATATCCATAGTGAGTGGCAACACAACAGCATTAAACTAATCACAAGGTCATAATATACCGCCAGTGCGATAATGCCATTGTCATGGTCCTGATTTTTATTCAACGATATGTACTTACTGTGGCTGATCCCAGGTCAACAGATCAGGTATCACATGTGTGTGGCCCTTCTCATGCATATGGTCTGTTAAAGTCTTTATGTCTTCAAACTTCTCCTGGCATCCAATACATATACCAAGGTGCACCTGGAAAAGGGAACATTTTTTTTATTTGCAACCATGTATCCATTTTTGTTGAAATCCTTGCATTAAAGAATTTTCTCAAAAGTTGTGACTTTAAATAAAAAAAAAACAAGAATGTGTCCATTGTACTCAGATGCCCCACTCACACTATCATTTTCTATGTTCAGTGGACCTTGAAATTTGGGTCAAAACTTTGATTTGGCAGCATTAAAATTAAAAAGACCATATCCTAGTGAACATGTGTACTAAGTTTCAAGTTGATTGGACTGCAAATTCATCAAAAACTACGTTGACCAAAAATTTTAACCTGAAAGGGGACAGACGGACAGACGGACAGACAAACAGACGAAGGTGGGGCATAAAAATGTTTAATAACATTTTAACAAGAGTAACTAAAATGTCTAACCTGCTTTACTGACTATGGATTTTATGTTTATAGTCCTAAATATAAAGCTTTTCTACAAGTATCATATGAACTTAACATTATTCAAGAAAATAAGGTAAATGTCATATAAACCAATCTGAAAAAACATGTACATCTTATAATCATTCCATACACCAAATATAGTTGACCTATTGCTTATGGTTTCTTAGAATCAAATACAACCAGGATACATAAATTGACCATTGAACCATAATGATGAGATTATGGTTAGATGAACCATGCCAGACAGACATGCACATCTTTCAATCAATGCATTAAATTAAGTTGACATATAATTATTGCTTATAGTATCTAAGAAACAAACTAAGCCATGAAAACTTTACATTAACCAATGAACCAAGAAACTGAGGTCAAAATCAAAAGATGAAACCTGTGTAGACCTTGCAAGATTCCATATCCAAATATAGTAATCCTATTACGGGTACTCATAATATGTGAGATAATTCAAATGACAAAATAACTATAATTTTTTTAAAGCAGTCCATGACTATGAACCATGAAATAAACTCATCATAGATACCAGGACTAATTTCTATATATAACCCAGATGCGGGTTTCATCTATAAAAGACTCATCAGTGACGTTCGAATCCAAAAAAGTTAAAAAGGCCAAATAAAGTATTAAAATTGGTTCAAGGACAATGAATATATCAGTGATATGACAGACAGAAACTTTGTAACATAAGGCATGTGAAAATAAGATATAAAGCATCAAGGCCTTCTACCTTCTGAAATATAAAGCTTTATACAAACAGTTTATGCTGCTGCTGCTGGAAAGTAATATCTAAGTCACAGACCAAACAAAAAAAAGATATAAACTAGACTTTTGACTTAAAACAGGTAAATTAACTTTGTGGAAGTTTTACAAGCTAAATGCTTACTTAACCCTCTCTGATTACTGGTACGTTATTAAATAAAGTAGAATAGGGGTTCATGTATACCGGTATACATCTTTAAAGACAGCAAACATCTAAAAAAATCCCCTAAAAATAAAGAACACCCTAGTAAGTTTAGCACACGAAAAATAGTATAAAAATACATCAAACAAGTTGATTAAGAAAGATTTATTAATTCAGATATATTTTTAAAACAATCATTCTTTAGTCATGTTTGACCACAGAATACAAATCAGAGAGAATTAAGTTTAATAGCGTAAGTTAAACCATGAGAAACATTACCTGTCTTCTTATGTAATTTATTAACTTCACTTGTTGATAGAAGTTGAGGTTCAGTCTAAGCTTTATTTCCTTCAGGTCAAGGTCATGCAGCTCCTAAAAAGTAATATTACTTGATTTATTTCACTTGACTGGGCAGGTTTAACCCGTTCGATGTGTCCAGTTATTCGTCCCTTATCATATGTTCAGTACATTTGTATATATCCGTTTGGTGACACTGATAGGTGATTAGAAATCAATAATTATTATAACAGCAATCATTCTTATCACACACATCTTCAAATAGACTGTCTGTATGCAAATTAAAATGTAAGCTCCACCTGATCAGTTGAAATAACATTGGTAATACATTGTCGTAGTTTTTGAATACTGCATGTTGACATAGACATAAAATGTCTTATAATGATATATAAAAGTCAGTATATGTAAACTTATACAATTCCTTTTTAGGAAAGTTTAAATATGTAAGATATATAATTTTGCTTCAATGATGACAAGTATGAGGGATAAATCAATTAAAAATAGTAACACTGCGCATCAATTGTATATATTTATATACCTACCGATATGTTACCTTATTTTTAGTTAATTTACAAAATTTCAGAACAAAATAAATGTCAGCATAAAGTTTTACAGATATACAGCCTAGTTTACACTGTATCTAGATGGTTGCATAATAAATAAGCTGCCTGTCCCAAGTCAGGAGCCTGTAATTCAGTGGTTGTCGTTTGTTTTTGTGTTACATATTTGTTCTTCCTTAATTTTTGATACAAATAAGGCTGTTAGTTTTCTCGTTTGAATTGTTTTACATTTTCATATCGGGGCCTTTTATAGCTGACTATGCAGTATGGGCTTTGCTCATTGTTGAAGGGCTTATGGTGACCTATAGTTGTTAATGTCTGTGTCATTTTGACTCTGGTGGACAGTTGTCTCATTGGCAATCATACCACATCTTCTTTTTTATATTTGAATAAAGATGTAAAGATGCACCTCATTGGGATTTCTTAAACTATATAAGAACATTAACTCATTACTTTTACAGGATGAAAATTCATACTCCATTCTGTACCTGCATGTAAGAATCAAGTTCAGCAGTACACAAACCCTTGAGTAAACTATACCTGCATGTGAGCATGAGGTGTATAAGAAATGCTGGAGGAAAATTCACAATAAAACAACCACACTTGGGTGTACTATACCTGCATGTGAGCATGAAGTTTATCAGGTATGCTGGAGGAAAATTCACAATAAAGACAAACAGCCTGGGCCCCTACTTCTTCCCAGTCACTGTAATCTTCTCTATACAATAAAAATAGTAATCATAGTATAACCTATTTTACTGTTGAGTATTGTACAGTAGCTTGTGAAACAAGAGTGCACACGCTGAAATGTCTCGCCTTCTTTACTTATCATAGATATTACGTTGATAGACCAAATATAAAGCTTTATTACAACTGTCACATAAACTCAACATTAACCAAGAAAACAAAACATTGATCAATGAACCATGAACCATGAAAATGAGGTCAAGGTCAGATGAACCATGCCAGGCTGACATGTACAGCTAACAATTCTTCAATACAACAAATAAAGTTGACTTATTGCTTATAAATTCAGAAAAACAGACCAAAACACAAGAACTTAACACTGAGCAATAAGCCGTGAAAATGAGGTCAAGGTCAAATAAAACCTGTGTAACAGACATATAGATCATAAAATATACCCATACACCAAATATAGTTGACCTAATGCATAAAGTATTAGAAAAATAGACCAAAACCCAAAAACTTAACTTTGACCACTGAACCATGAAAATGAGGTCAAGGTCAGATGACACCTGTAAGCTAGACATGTACACCTTACAATCATTTCTTCCATACACCAAATATAGAAGACCTATTGCATATTGTATAAGAAATAAAGACCAAAACACAAAAACTTAACTATAACCATTGAACCATGAAAATGAGGTCAAGGTCAGATGACACCTGTCTGCTAGAGATGTACACCTTACAATCATTCCATACACCAAATATAGTAGACCTATTGCATATAGTATAAGAAAAACAGACCAAAACACAAAAACTTAACTATAACCACTGAACCATGAAAATGAGGTCAAGGTCAGATGACACCTACCAGTTGGACATGAACACCTTACAATCCTTCCATACACCGAATATACTAGACCTATTGCTTATAGTATCTGAGATATGGACTTGACCACCAAAACTTAACCTTGTTCTCTGATCCATGAATTGAGGTCGAGGTCAAGTAAAAACTGTCTGACAGGCATGAGGACCTTACAAGGTACGCACATACCAAATATAGTTATTCAATTACTTATAATAAGAGAGAATTTAACATTACAAAAAATCTTAACTTTTTTTTCAAGTAGTCACTGAACCATGAAAATGAGGTCAAGGACATTGGACATGTGACTGACGGAAAGTTCGTAACATGAGGCATCTATATACAAAGTATGAAGCATCCAGGTCTTCTTCCTTCTAAAATATAAAGCTTTTAAGAAGTTAGCTAACGCCGCCGCCGCCGTAGCCGCCGCCACCAGAACACTATCCCTATGTCGAGCTTTCTGCAACGACAAAAATGGAAATGACACAAACAAAAATTCACTCACTTGTTTTATATTATTGAATTTGTCTTGTTTATAACCCAATATTAAATATTAATTTTATTCTCCATTTAACATAAAATTTAAACTACAGTGGTTTTTGTGTGAACTTTTACTATCTCGGTATTCTAATTATGAACACTTGTATAACATGATTGCTTTGTGAATTTAGTTCCTTAGATGTGTATCTCAATGCAGCAGTTTAGTAATGTAGTTTTATAGTATTTTACCCCCTTGCTACAAGTAATTGCTCACTTTAGAAGGTATTTTTATATAATATATCTTAAGGTATAACTAGCATATAATGTTAAAAAGGGACATAACTCCAGAACATTAAAAGTGAAACAACCAAAATTCAAATATTATCTGTGTTTTGTGGTAATAAGCCTTGTGTATAAATTTCATAACATTTGGTTAACTAAAGATAGAGAACAGAAACTAGTTTTGAGACATATGTATGGACAGACAGACAGACTAATGGACAAAAGTAACACTTGTATACCCCATCGGCCGCAGCAGGGAGTCAAAATTACACTGATGACTGTCATTGGATTAGCATACCGGTACATCACTAAAGTTAAGCTATATTTTTCACGGGCATGAACAATGTCTTTAATTCATATGTCTTACACTTATGGAGAATAAAATTGAGAATGGAAATGGGGAATGTGTTAAAGAGACAACAATCTGACCAAAGAGAAGGCAACAGCTGAAGGCCACCAATGGGCCACAAAGAATGTTTTCAATACAAAGTTCCCTTTAATAACTTACTCCTTTTCTGACTCCGCATCATTATCTATGGCAGTATCATCTTCTGATTGTATAGCCTCCCAATTCTTACCAAGTTCCTGTGAAAATATTATAAAACTAGTTTCTAGATGTTTACTATTTGACATGTGTTATAATTATATACATGTATTAACAAATTACATTTGGATGTATTAAAGATATTGTGCAAGTGAAATGCTTTTAATTCTACTGCTTGCCAGTTGTCTAAAAAAAAATACCCCAAAAGTTTAACACTAAAAGCAACATCAATCCTAGTGCTGACTTCAGATATCATTACTACCTATCATTTTAAAACACTCATACCCCTGCTTTTTACCAGTCTAGCTTTAATGTACAGCCTCCTAATAAAGCACCTACAGTCATTTCAACTCAAAAACAGTATCCCTTTGTTTAAAATTTTCTTAGAAGTTGTAAGAAATTTTGTAGTCATAGAAAAATGGAAACTTTTCTTTAAGATTTTCAATAAATAGAAAAATAAGACACCAAACAATTTACGAAAAAAATATGGCAGACATGAGCCAGGCCCGTAGCCAGGAATTTCCAAGGGGGGTTATTTGGACTCACAAACTCGACTTTGACAGTCACAATTCGAACAGAACGTTGACTTGAACAGTGCTTATTTGTTTTCAAGGGAGGGTTCGTCCGAAACCTTCACAACCCCCTGGCTATGGGTATGTGGACCAAGAACAACACTTAAACTACAGTCCTGACTTCAGGCAGGGACATAGGGTCTCAAAGAGAGTGTGGCAGGGTTAAAATTGTTTGTGAGCACTCAAACCTGGAATAAATGTTGGTTACTTATTTATTTAGATTTTAGAAATATTACTTTAATGTAATATTAATACTTACCAAATAATTTATCATATAAAATCTATCGTAAACTTTATTGTTAGGATTAATTTTTCTGTGTTGTTTCTTTCTCATGTGCTCTTTTAAAACAGTTCTGTCTCTAAATGTCTTCTCACAATATAAACAATTTAAACTGGAAAAAAAGAGAAATTAATCAGACATGTAGAATTCTAGATCTGATTTAGAAGTGTTTTGTATAACTTCACATTAGTGCAGGTTGTAAGGGCTAGTTGAAGTTAAAACTTTAAAGTTGAAATCTATTACATATATTTACTTTCTCACTTTTTATAACATAGACCTTCAGAGCAATAGTCCAGTTTGGCTTCTTCAATTTAAGGTGGTACCCAACACTTTCACTAAAATTAATGTGGCTCGTTTAATTTTCATAAAATTTTGTCAAAGTATTGACACTTAAATAAAAATATAGAAATTTAAAAAAATTTGAACCTACCGTTTTGTCAGAAAAATTACAAAGGTTATATAGCAATTTGACAACCACCAATTTTGATCATTGAGAAGCTTAATATTCCTTTAAAACACAATGAATTAAAACGTTACGTTGACTTTACAGAGTTATCTCCCTGTAGTGTAAGGTACCACCTTAATTGAAGCTATACTTGTTTTACATCAACTATTTTTGATCCAGTGTTTCAGTTTAATCATTCATTTATTTCTAAATCAAAATAATGGAAGTGAGAACAACAACATTTTGAATCTATACATACATATGCTTAAAGGATTGGTCTGCATTCATTTCATTCAATGACAGTCAGTCACTGGATGGGTACAAGAAGTTTTCTTTTAATTTACTTTAAATTTAAATATTACAAATTTATCTAAACATCATATAGGTGTATATTTCTTAAAGAAACCGGCTTGATTATAAATTTTTATGACATAGGCTGTAATAGTTTCATGTGATACTCTTGCAAACAGTTTCATCCTTATAAAGAGACAACTGATTTGTGTATTTGACTTTAATATCATGAGTGTTGGTTATTAACAATTTTCCTACATACTTAACTTACTTATTTAACTGCTCTTGTAATAAATCTAAAAACTCATCTTTGTATACTGAAATATAAAACATATAAATGCATATGATGTTAGTGTAAAAGTATAATATTGATTGCCAAAAATCATTAAGATACAGAGAATCAAAATTTTGCTCATGGTGATATCTCTTGTTTCTGAAAAAGCTTCTGGCCAAGTTTTGTCAAAATGAATAAGCGTTTGACAGTTATCCAAGTGTTTACATCTTCCACCACAGACTGTACCTGAATGTTGACTTGAAAAAGAAGGAAAACATATAAAGAATATTTCAATGGGACACAGAAAACAACACTTGTAAATATGTTTCCATTAATAAAGGGACATAACTCCAGTGGTGAAAGTGAAGCAACCCTAATTCAGCTTCATCTGTGTTTGGAAGTAATAAGCATAATACATATATTTCATAATATTTGGTTGAACAAAGTAAAGTAAGAAGATGGAAACTGCAAATTCAGCAATTTCTCTTTAATAAAGGACATAACTCGAGATTTTGAACTTGATCTATGAACATTTGGTGGAGGACAAGTACAGTCTGAGAATGAAAACCAATTTTGAGACATAAGAACGCAAAGTGTTACACCTTGTTCCCATCACCTAACTTCTGGGCATACACATAGAAAAAAAATCTTGATTAGTATGAAGAAGCTTCTGTGAAAGACTTCCATGGTGTTTTAAAGACTTTAACTCTAGACTGATTTGAAATTTGGTATTGTTCTAAATAATATTGCTATTGAAGTAGCTTCTATCTCAGTTTCATAAATTTCCATAGAGATATTTTTGCAAAGTTTTTAATGCCTAAAAAAACTTTAACCACAGACTGAACCTAAATACGGACTTTGCTGACAGAATGTAGAATCTCTATGTCTGTTTGGTTAAGGTTGACACATGTATTTCTGTATTGAAGCAATGATTTATCGTGAAAAACAATCATACCAAATCTCAATTACCACAAAGGTGTTTGCACAAAAACCTGATAAGGATAAAAATATTTATTCAAACAGTAATATGCAATATATTTATTTATTCAAACAGTTATATGCAATCAATTGCAATTTGTATAAGCCGCACAAAGATAACCTTGTCCTGAAGTGCCATTAAACATTAATTGGAGTTTTATCATATCAATATTCAATTTATTAAGATCCTTAGTAATGCACAGTTTTTAAACTGCCACACTGAAAATTGTAGTTGAACATCATTTTTTATTTGTTCACTATTTAATTTAAATTACTGGTTTGCATGATCATTACAAAAATCATGATAGCACAAATCAAAATATCTTTACAGTTATAGGACAATCCTGCATTCCAAAGAATACAAATGTATGTGGTGTTTTAAAAAAGGTGAAGGTTTTTTAAGATTTTCAACAGGTCTGTATATATGTTCTGCTTCCGTTTGTAATCAGTATCATTAAGTTCTAGAGTTATGCCTCTTTACAAATGGAACAAGACAGTGTCCATAGTACACAGATGCCCCACTCGCACTATCATTTTCCATGTTCTGAGGACCATGATATTGGGGTCAAAACTTTAATATGGAATAAAAATTAGAAAGATCATATCATAGGGAATATGTGTACTAAGTTTCAAGTTGATGTGATTTCAACTTGATCAAAAACTACCTTGACCAAAAACTTTAACCAAAACTTTAACCTGAACATCGCACTATCATTTTCTTTGTTCAGTGGATGGGGTAAAAACTTTAATTTAGCATTTAAATTAGAAAGATCACATCATAGGGAACATGTGTACTAAGTTTCAAGTTGATGTGACTTCAACTTGATAAAAAAACTACCTTGACCAAAAACTTTAACCTGAACATTGCACTATCATTTTCTTTGTTCAGTGGACCGTGAAATTGGGGTTAAAACATTAATTCGGCATTAAAATTAAAAAGATCATATCATGGGGAACATGTGTACTAAGTTTCAAGTTGATTGGACTTCAACTTCATCAAACACTACCTAGACCAAAAACTTTAACCTGAACTTAGTGAAGCGGGACAGACGGACAGACGAATGAACAGACTGAGGCACAGACCAGAAAACATAATGCTCCTCTACTATGGTAGGTGAGGCATAAAAATTGCTGAAATATTTGTTTCTCTAACTTATGTTTGCCTCAACTAAATGTTATGAAACTTATTTACAATGCTTATTACCACAAAACTCATTTGGCTAGCAAAGATATGTAAATCCTTGAGTTACATGAGCTGACAAAGTAAGGATAATTAAATACCTATATTGTCTTGCAGTCCTACATTAAATACCTATATTGTCTGGCAGTCCAACATTAAATACCTATATTATTAATTCGTATATTTTAACAAATTTGATTCGTTTAGAGATAGTCACATGCTAAACTATATTTTCGAAGGTAAAGAGTAAACGGCGGATAGCAAAAAGCATATTGACCGGCAAAAAGCATATCGCACGGTTATTTTTAGAATATCTAAAACCGATATACTTTGTGACGTCATGTAATGAATTTCAAGATATTGTTTAACGTTTTATAACACATGATATCTGTCATCGATTATTTGACAAAAAATCTTTAAATACATAAGATGTAAAAAAATAAAAAAAAATAACAACTAATATTTTGTTACTGTCAAGGAGACAATGTAATATCTGTAAAATTCCAATAATCCTAAATGACGATTTTGATACAAATATGGTCGGAAATTAATAATATAACAAATATAGCCTTTGTATGAGGTCAATATAGGATATATCGACCCAAAGAAGTATATCGACCTCGGACTTCGTCCTCAGTCAATATACTTCTTTCAGGTCAATATATCCTTGTATTGACCTCATACAAAGGCTGTATTTGTATACTATTGTCTGGCAGTCCAACATTAAATACCTATATTGTCTGGCAGTCCAACATTAAATCCATGATCATGAGCCATATGATCAAACAATAATGCCCTGCAAAACAATGGAAACAAAATATCTTTAAATCATTAAATCCATGATCATGAGCCATATGATCAAACAATAATGCCCTACAAAACAATGGAAACAAAATATCTTTAAACTATTCAATATTTCCAGTTTTCATTTGTCAAATCTGATAAATAAATATATATTTCTGCTGTGAAGCTTATTTAGTATCAATGAATATTTCAAGTTCTTGATTTTTTTACGTGTTTTTTGCAAGTTTGCCAAATGAAAATAACATAAATAAAAATGTGAACATTTTTGTACAAATTTGGCCATTACTTTTCTCATTTGCATCATTATACATGTGTCATTACGGGGTCTTTAAAGCTACTATCCAGTATGGGCTTTGTTCATTGTTGAAGGATGTACAGTGACCTGTAGTTGTTAATTTCTGTGTCATTTGATCTCTTGTGAACAGTTGCCTCATTCGCAATTTTACCACATCTTCTTTTTTTTTATATTATATGTTAAAATTCACATCAGGTGCAGTAAAATTGGTTTAAAGCTATCATTTCCACTGAGTCAATACCTCTGCTAGTGGATGCCAGTACTTAAAGCACTGGCATGATAATACAGATCTAAATTTTAAGAAATTTGCTGTTATTAATTTTGAAAATCATTTAAAATACATAAATGTATCTCCCTCATGCATTGCTCTGATTTCTTGTCTTGGTTTGGTTTTACTTTAGGTCCTTTTTGGTTATGTATATTAAGCCCTTCAACATTTGTATTAAGTTTTCAGATTTTAAGTGATTTTGCCATTAGCACCACTGCAAATACATGTGAAAAAGCACATTTTTTTGTAAGGTGTTTAAAATAAGTACAGTAATTGTAATTGTACATATCCATAATTAATCAATTCCTTGGGTATCTTCTGGCATTCTCTTAAACTATCAAATTATTCACACAAAAAAGCCATAGTCTATAAAATGTACAATGAAACAAATGCCTTAATAAAATATGGCACAATCATAACATTGAAAACAATACCTATTTCCTTCTAATTTCTCTCTACAGAATAGACAATCTCTGGCTGGCAGTGAATTATCTCTTTCTTTCTGTTGGATACTCAATACATCCTCCTACAGTGAAACAAAACCATATACATGTATAACATACCAACATTCTAAATGACTTAATAACAGAGGAACAAAACCATATATAACATATACCAACATTATAATTGACTAAATAACAGGCACATTTTTTGCTGTGTCTATTTACAGGCCATTTTGAATATAATGGCACAAAGACTAAAGTTTTCAAATGAACTAAGATGGCAAGATATATAACTATAGCCTTCATCAAAATCTAATATAAAAGTGATTAGATATCTAAAAAAAAAATCAAGATTTGCAGAAAAGAGTTTATAGCCTCAGAAAATAAACTACTATATGGATTGTCATGAGACAGCAACCCTACAAATGAGTTACTTTAGTTAAATTGTTTTATACAACATAAATGAAAATGAAATGAAAATAATAACATATTACTGTGGTGTGTTTCACTACAAATTCAGGTCTCACACACTGATAGACCCATAGTTTTTTTTTCTTTTCCCTTTTCTTCTTTAAAGAATGATCTGTTATCAAGTTTTACCTATTAACATTTAAAATGCAAGTTTTTATATTTATAAAGCAAACAAACCAATGTCTTTTTCTGTAAGAAATTCCTGAGACTTTTATCTTCAGACAAGACATCACTGAGTAAATAGTACTGATCTTTAGGACCTGAAAATAAAAATTAAGAGCATCATACAAGATAAGGTAAAGTCAGATTTTTACTTAAATAATATGAGACTCTTTATTTTTGACACTCTTTTCTCTTGGCATCAATTACTCATTATAAACAAGAGGCTGTCACAACGACAGCAAACCGGATTTATTAACATTTATTTGTGTCCTGGCAATATCACAAGAACCATTACTGATGAATGGAGAAAGTGAAAATCGTCAATATCAAATTTGACCTCCATTTTGTAGTCAGTATCAACATATTAAAATTTGAAAAGCTTAGATTGAATGATTCATGAGTAAATGCAACAACGTGAATGGAAACGCCATTTTACGATCTTTCAAGAACCATAACTCCTGAACGGTATAAGTCAAAATCGTAATTATTCAACTTGACCTCTATTTTGTCATCAGTAACAACATATAAAAATTTCAAAAGCTTTGGTTGAATTTTTCGTGAGAAAATGCAGGGACATGACTGGAAATACAATTTTTCAATCTTTCAAGAACCATAACTCCTGAACGATAAAAGTAAAAATCGTCATTATTGAACTTGATCTCCATTTTGTCATCAGCAACAATATATTAAAATTTAGGAAGCTTTGGTAGAACAGTTCATGGGTAAATGCACAGACACGACTGGAAACTCCATTTTTCAATCTTTCAAGAACCATAACTCCTGAATGGTAAAAGTCAAGATCGTCATTATTTAACTTGACCTCCATGTTGTCATCGGTAACAACATAATAAAATTTGGGAAGCTTTGGTAGAACAGTTCATGCATAAATGCACAGACACGACTGGAAACTCCATTTGTCAATCTTTCAAGAACCATAACTCCTGAACGATAAAAGTCAAGATCTTCATTATTAAACTTGACCTACATTTAGTTGTCAGTAACAACATATTAAAATTTTAAAAGCTTTGGTTGAACGGTTCATGAGTTAATGCACTGACACGACTGAAAACTCTATTTTTCAATCTTTCAAGAACCATAACTCCTGAACGGTAAAAGTCAAAATCGCCATTATTGAAACTAACCTTTATTTAGTTGTCAGTAACAACATACTAAAATTTTAAAAGCTTTGCCCGCCCGCCGTACATCCCCAAATCAATAACCGACATTTTTGTCACAAAAATCCAGTTAAATATGTTGTTTATTGACTGTTAGAGATATTTGGCTGGTGTCCCATTAACATATAATCCACATCACTTTTTAAACATATGATTAGGTATGAAAAATATGGTGTAAGTATAACGTCTGTATTATGTATTTATTATGGAAAATACTGGACAACACACAAAACTGCAAAATCTACTCAATGCCATTGCCAATCATTGCTAACATTTTATGATGGAAAAACACTTTTAATGCAAGTTTTATCATTCCAAACCTGATACTGTGACATTCTTTCCATTAATAAAAACATTGCAAAATTTTTGGGAATTTCAAATAGTTCGTATGTAGGACTCTGCTACAAGTGCTTACCTTCATCTTTATCACCAGAGTTAGTAAGTATAATGGAGCAAAAATCTTCTACTGGCTGTTCCTTAAACCTGGCTTTCCAATATAGGAGATACCTGTTGATAAAAATAAAAATTAAAATATCTGTAAATCCATCCATTACTTGACTTTTAAACCTGTTTCTTTCCACCTGCACTTGTATCAGAATTATTTTTTACCTTTATCTAATATAACACAACGTACTCAACTCTGATGTTTTAGAATTGTAACCTTGTAGCAAACTTCTGTTAAATTTCGTTTAGAAGGTTGTATATGTTACAGTAAATAGGTGAAATTAGGAATTACATGTAATTACTAAAATTTAGGAATTACAGGTATTTCCCGATGCACTTAGTTAATACAAGTAATTCCTTAAACGGCCCAGTTATTACCAGTAATTACTAATTTTAAAATGAATTTTTACACCTATTTACTGACTGCTAAAATAATGTTGTATTATGGTCAGATGATCAAAAGTTATGGTAATACTAACTAGAAGATGAGTTAGTACTCTTAAAATTTTGAATGGTTGATTTGTATAAAAAATATCTTGAATAAATATGGACTTTCAAATATTTGATTAAATCAGAGTAACTTTAGTTTTAATCCAAAAGGGTTAAAGTTGAGCATTATACAGATAATTTAAGACCAATTTCAGCAGACATGGAAATCAGAAATGGAAAATTCTCCCAAAGCATTATGTTTTAACTTTTTAGAGAAAACTTTGAATTTGAATATTTAGACTTATTACCTTATAAAGATAAGATAACGTTATGTTATGTAGGTTAAGAACTGGAATGAACTGTTATGTGCATTAGCTTCGAGTTATAAAAAAATATCTTTTTTTTTTTGTTAAATCATTAATAAAAATGATATAGTGAAATTATAATTCACTGTTAGCAGCCAATCTGCTACTATTTTGTTAAATAGTATTGAAATTAATAAGTTGTCGTTCATTTTTCTGTTCTATTCTGATAGACAAGATAGCTGAACTCTTCTTTACTCACTTAATTGTTTTGCATGCCCAATTCATCAAACCTTTATAGATTGTCGTGAAACATTCAAGATCAAGAAAATTTATGATTTCTTTAAATCCCTTTAAAGGAATGAAAAATTGATTCACCTTTTGTGGGAAGAAATCCTAGGTGTTCCAGATTTTTTTTATATTGCTCCTCTTAGAAATATTTGTTTCCCGTGTTCATAAAAAGGTGCTTTTGTCGATTGTCTGCTTTAAAAACTTTAACTGCAGAGTGTATGTAATGTTAACTGGGGAAACAAACTAGTCCATTTATAAGTAATATAGGAAAAAAAGGATTTTTTTTACAAACTTTACTTTTGGATATTATCATCTTATGATCATAAACATTTAGCTTCTGTTCAAGTTTAATGAAATCCAGGATATTTTGAGAAAGTTATTTTAAAAGTTTTAAACCACAGTGCATGATGGAGATTTTAGTTTAACAAAATTATGAAAATCAATTTTGGATTGATATTATTGTCTTGCATGCATATATTTACGGAGTTTCAAAACCTAAAAAACAACCATTTTCCAGTTTCAATTTACAAACACTAAAAATATGCACTTTTGATGTGCATTATATTCCTACATCCTTAAGTAAGCTCCCTTAAGATCCCTACCCCTTTACTTTCCTATTTGGTATCTTGAAAAAAAATTTAATTTTAAAACAAAAACATCATGTTAGTAAATAGCTGTAAAAATGACCAAAAAAATCAGTGATTACCAGTAATCACTGAAACAACTAGTAAATACATGTAATTACTAAATTGGCTAGTAATTACAGGTATTTACTGAAATGTTTAGTAATTACGTGTAATTCCTAATTTCACCTATTTACTGTAACATATATACCACTGTCACAATAGTCCAGTTAAACTAAGGTTTAACCTCAAACTAATTGCAACAGAAAAGGTTTAAGTTCTTATCTATAGCAGTAAGCCTATAATATACACAGAAGAAATCCCATAAAATCTAACTTGATGAAAACACAGAATCAGCAATTTTAATTTCCTAGGGAAATTAACATTGGAAAGGAAAGATAACTCCGCAAAAAATGAGTCTTTTTTGAGGTTTTGGTTGATTTTCTTAAAATTATGTAAAGCATGATACTTTGATGGGGTTTCAAGTTTGTATATGACTATATCATATCATCTTCCCCTCATGAAATGTACAAAACTCAAGTGTTTTATTTGTGCATTTTTCATTGAGGAAATTGCTAATTTGTGGCTTTGTGACTATATTAAAAAAATAATGAAAACTTTGTTTGGGTATATCTGTAAATTATATATTTGTTCAGCATCTACCTTTTTTAAAGAAACTTTAAACCACAAAAAAAAAAATATGTGCTTTTAAAATTGTTCTTATTAAATTTGAGATTCTTTACCTTGACATGCTGTAAAATATAATAAATGGTCACATAATGAAATAAGAAATGTAGATTGAAGCTTAATAAAAGATATGAAAACATCTTTGGAGTTAATTGTCATACTTTAAAGACAGCTAAAATATCAAGAATCAATACATTCTGCTGAACATAAGCCGTAAAGTTGTAATTTTGTACAAAATTTTATTGATATTTTTGCCTTTTTGCAGAGTTATCTCCCATTTCAGTGCAAATCTCCATAGGAATTTTAAAATCTTGATATTAAGGCTTCGTCAAGTTATATTTTGTTGGACTTTTTTCTGTGTATATTTTGGGCAAGTAATTCTAAAGATTAAAACTTAAAAATCTTCTGTTGCAATTACTTTAAGGTTAGGGTCATATTAATGCTAGATTGACTGGACTACAAATATTTCCTAAATTATCTACAAAACAGTGTATAAGTAATAACACGCCTATCTTTATCATCAACCTTCAAAGTCTGTCAACTGAAATTATTTCGTCTTTTCACAGTTTATTTCAAACATTATTGTAAAGGTTTTCCTGACATAATACCAAATCAATGGTTGTAAAGGTTTTCCTGACATAATTCCAAATCAATGGCATATATGTTTTCCTTTTAGAAAAGTTTTCAAACGCACGTGCACACATCAGCCAGGTTGATGACATCAGTGCATTTTCCATTAATTTTGAATATCTAATTAAACGACATCATAAACACAAAACAATTAATTTAAATTCATTATCTGACCTGAGCACGGTATCAAATGCCTTTACACTGAAGATATCATCAAACTTTTATTGCTGACTTTAAGTGGCTTCTATCTTATGTTTTTTTACACCAAATTTATTCTATTTTTGTAACCTAGAAATATATTGTACATGTATGTACAACATCTAGTTGTCAATAATTAGTTAGGTATTTATGCTTTTTTGTTGGGTTGTTGTCTATGCTACATCGTATCCATTTCTCTTATATACATTTAAGAATGTATTTTGTTGCATGTGTCTAAAATGTTCCTTTAAAGTATAATTATTGTAAACTCCTGTTCAAATTGTAATAAAAAGCAATGCATTTTCCTGATACCTTTGGAAATGACTGATAAGATTAACATCTGCTATCACTAATTTATGTTCTTTCACCAAGTGTCTCTGAACATTATCTTTTTCATCAAAAGTCTGGTTGCAAAATAAACAAGAGAAGACAACTCTGTCATTTAATTCAGTTGAGTCACCATCAATGTGAGATAAACTGAGGCATTCCAGAACCAATTTTTCTGAAAGTAGACAAAAAACAACAACTTAAACATTGTGCTTGATCATAAGTCAATATACTTGGATGCATTATGAGTCACTATGATTATAAACATGTACACCTTATTGCTATTGACTGCTGACTCAAGAATCTGGCCTGCTTGAACTATTGACCTCATACAACAATCACTTTTCCATTGTGGTGTCAGATACTTTGTATAATGACATCATTTTTTTTACAGGAACCTGTGTGATGTCCAGTAATGGTGGACAAATAGAGATAAGGTGTATTAAGAACAAAATCAATCTCTACCTTATAGTTTAAAGATATTCAGATGATTTATGTTGTGATAATACATTTAATAATTTCCTTTCTCAATTTGAATACATGTATGATAAAAAGCCCTTCAATTGCATTGTATTTTTGAGATTTACATTAAAGATAAAGCTTCAGTTCTGTATAAATATGAAGATATGGTATGAGTGTCAATGAGGCAACTCTCCATCTGTGTTAGTTTTTCTTACATATTCATTTTTGTTTCATCTCATTTCGATCTTTGTCTTATTCATTTCCATTACTGTTGCAGGATTTCATTTGTTAATATTATTCCCCTTTGAACATATAATATTCAGTGTCTTCTATTTGTTATCATAGATATATTGTACATAATTAGGTTAAGTTTAGTTTATCCTTTATATATGTGTTAGTCCTGTACTTTATGCAGTATTCTGACACTCCATGATTATTCTATCTAACAAAATTACATTTAACCTCCAGATACAGGGAAACAAAAAGTCACTGACAAAAAGTCACAATTCAGTTTTGAGATTATTTTTCTTTGAACAAGAAAACACTAATATTAAAAATATTTTTATTGTCTTTGTAATTAAATTTATTCATTAAATATTAATAATGATCAAATAATTGTGTTTAAAACAAATTATATTCAGGTCAACGGCTAGTATTTCTGTACAAAGTGGTTGAGGAGTGAACAACTCGTCCCAGCTATTAATCCCGACCATTTTCTTGTTAAAGTAAACACAAGAGGAAAATCAAACCTAAAACATTTGACAATTTTGTAAGTGCCAATATAGTGACAAATTCAGTGAAGAACAATACGAAGGCACTAGAAACTATTCCTAGCATCACCAACCCATACAAGGACTCTTTCTCTGTCTAGAGCATACTGTGGAGCCAACTATACATGTAGCTAGGAGACCGCATTGTATGCGCAGATACAGTTGAGAGCTTCAAGGCTGCTCTCCAACATCGTCAATAGGTGTCTCTCTCTCCCTTTGAGTAAAAGCTAGAATTGGTGTCTTCAATGTATACATACAGATACAGAATTGTAAACAAATTATTTGTGACTTTTCGTCCTATCAAATTTAGGACTTTATGTTCTGTGACTTTTTGTCCTGTGACTTTCTGTCCTATTACGAATTTTAATTGAGTAAATTAAACAAAACAGTCAACATGACAAAAATGTCTTTAGTCTTTAGTAAGTGTCCCAAATGACACTGTAAACACTTGTGTACGTTTCCTCTTTTGTAGTTTCTTCACAAATGTAATGTTCACTGATGTAATTAATTGAAATGGTGGCTGCTGCTTAAAAAAATTTGACTTAATTTTGATTTAGAATTATAGTGTTTTTTACTGTATAGTGTTTTTGAATCTACCAGACTCCGTTAAATAATTTTCCAGATGGCACAATATCTCATTTCGATTGTCTCTATTAATGTCTTCTTCATCGATTCCTAGTAAGGTGTCTAAATCCATATGTATATTTCCTGTTATGAAGTAAATAGATGTTCTCATCCTCTCTCTAGCCTCCTCATAGTTAGAACAATGTAAAAGGTAGTGTTCTACAGTTTCTGGCTCTCCACAGGAACAATTTTTGTCTGTTGATGGTATGATTTTGGATTTGTAATCATTTAGATCACAATAACCTGTTCTCAAACTAGTAATAATTGAAAACGACAATTTGGATGGTAAATCTTTTGGTATTTTTTGACAAACTTTTTGATGATAGTTATAATAATTTCTGCCACGTTGACTTGATTCCCATTGGTTCTGCCATTTTCTTAAAACACTTTCTCTTGCTGCACGTTTTATATCCTGCCTGGTAACTTCTGATGGTTCTTCAATTTTTTCAGCTTCTTTAGCTCCTTTTTTGGCCAGTGAATCAGCAATGTCATTTCCTTGGATATCAGCATGACCAGGTGTCCATTCAAAATTTAATGGAATTCCATTCATCTTTAATACTTTCATGTTTTTCTTAATTTCTCTTATGACTTTGATGTAATTTTCTGAATTCCAGTTTAAAGTTAAAATTCCAATGGAGGTCTGACTATCTGAAAAAAGTGTAATTGAGTCTGTGTTTTGTCTGTTTTCTGATATTAAAAAGTGGTCAACAACAAGTTTAATGGCGATCAGTTCTCCGAGTAGTATTGATCCTTTCTTGGATACAGCTTTACTAATTTCAATTTTTGGTTGATTATTTGATGGAAAAATGACAGCACCTGCTCCTACAGGGCCAGGACTACCAAGACAGGACCCATCAGTAAATGCTATACATGAATTTGCTGGAAGATGACTTAGTTTTTCCATTATTATGTGTTTTCCAACATTTTTTTGGTCTGTTGATCTTGATTTGGAATTTCCAAGGTTTTTCCAATAATCTGGAGGAGATTTATATCTTTGTAACCCATTAAACTGAAATTCTGCTTCTATACCATTTACATCAACACCTGTACATACCTTCATGTCTTCTGCCTGAATAATCATTTTTCCCACTGGAGATACATACTTTTCAGGGATGTCAATTGTTTTCCAATCATCCAGGATTTGTTTTATTGGAATGGAGATATCATATGAGTTGATTTTTGCAAGTGTACGAGTTGCAATTTCTTCTCTACGCAGATGTATTGGTAGGATTCCAGAAGCTACTTCCAAAGTCTCTACACTTGATGTTGGGGTAACATTAAGGCAAATAGCTAAGCCCTTTCGTTGAATTTTGTTCAGTTTGTCTGTTATATTGGTTTCACAGGTCTGCCAAACACTACTTGCATATTCTAAGGTGGAAAGGACAATACTTTGGTAAATTTGAAGTAGAATTTTTGTAGAGATTTTTGCAACTCCTTTGATCATTCTAAGTAGGCTAATTGCTTTATGTGCCTTTTGTTCCACATTTTCGATGTGTTTGAGAAATGATAGTTTTTCATCTAACGTGACTCCTAATATTTTTGGATTACAGTTATATTTAAGCAATTTACCTTCTAGTTGTAAATTCATTTTCTTTATTAGACCATTCCTTGAAAATATACAATATTCTGTTTTTTCAATACTCAAATTAATTCTCCATTTTTTGGTCCAATCCTGGATTATGTTAAGATCCTTTTGTACCAGTTTCTCCATGTCATTCAAGTTCTTTCCATTTATCCATACAGTACCATCATCAGCAAATTTACACTTTTTACATGATAGGTTAGCAAAAATGTCTTTGATAAAGATATTAAAAAGAAGTGGAGCTATAACTGATCCTTGTGGGAGACCTATTTTGGTTTCAAACCAGCTTCCTTTATGATTGTTAATCACACACCTTGCTTGTCTTTCCTTTAAAAAATTGTTGATCCAATTCCAGATGTTACCTTTAACACCATTATCATAAAGTTTTGTGAGAAGTCCTTCCCTCCAAACACTGTCATATGCTTTTTCAAGATCAATAAATACTGCTAATATAAATTCGTTGTTATTAAAGGCATTAAAGATGTTTTGAGTTAAACTTAACAAGGCATTTTCAGTAGAGCGATAGTGACGAAACCCTTCTTGTTCTGGATCCAATATGGAATTGGTCTCTATATAACCTTCTAGTCTAGATGTTACTACTCTTTCCATAACTTTACCCAGTATACTTGTGAGACTAATTGGACGATATGAAGAAGGGTTATTATATGTTGACTTTCCCATTTTCCTTATAAATTTTACATTTGCTAGTTTCCAAGGTTTTGGAAGTTTTCCTTCTTCCCAAGATTTGTTAAACACGTATGACAACACACTGTATAAGCTTTCATCCGCCTTCATTAATAATTCTGAAAAAATTTGATCGGGTCCAGGTGCTGTGTCATTTTTTAAACGTTGAATGGCACCTATTAGTTCATCTGGATCTATTGGTTCATTGTATTCTTTATCTTCCATTTCCTGGTCAAACATTTCTTTACTGATGTTCTTATACTTCTCCATGATCTCTTCATAATGGGTTTGATCAAAGCTGCTTGTTTTCAGATGATTACCTTTAAAGAATGTTTTCTCAAGTTCTTCACATTTCAATTGTTCATTGAACAGCACCTTTCCATCACAATCTATAAAGGGTAAAACAATATTATTTGTTGTTTTCTTTGTCATTTTTTTGAAGGCATTCCATCTGTCTTTGGCTGTACGAGCATTTGTTAATTTTGCACCTAAATGTTCCCCCCATTCTTCTTGGGCCTTTTCTGTAATCTCTTGAAACTCTGATTCAGCATTTTTCAAAATTTGAAAATTTTCCGGGGTACTTCTAGACTTAAATCGTCTTTGGGCTTGATTAAGTTTTCTTTTAAAGTCCTTTACTTCCTCATTCCACCAAACTGGATGTCTATGGGAGATCAGTTTTCTTTTAGCAATCTTAGGTATTGTATCTTCCATACATTTTTCAAATTCAATTTCAAACCGTTTTTTAAGGGAAGTCAAACAAGATATAGATTATAACCTTATCGCTAAGCCTTCTCGGCCGGCTGACCCTGCCGCTTGACCTTTTGACGCATACAACAATCACTTTTCCATTGTGGCGTCAGATGTTTTGTTTTAAGACGTCAAAATTTTACGGGAACCTGTGTGATATCCAGCAATGGAAGACAAATAGCGATAAGGTGTATTCAAGTATCGCTCAGAAGCATTGATCATAAAAAGAAGAGAAGGGGTTGCAACTCCAGGAACCACACTACTGGATACACCACTGTATTGTACATGTGGTGTTAAAATTTTACAGGAAAAACCTCGTCTGATCCACTAAACAAGCCCCTGACCCTGTGCTCAGCCTAAGCCTAAAGACACAACAACAAAAAAATTTTTTTTAGGCCCATTTCAGAATGTGAAAAAAAGGTAGACATGAAAATTAACAGAATCAATGCAAACATAATACTTCTAGCAAATAAACTTAATCTGAAAGTTTAATATAATCGTTTGACATGTTAAAATGTTGAAACCTGCAACCGTCGAATCAGCTGCAGTGGGCGCTGACATCTTGAAGTTCCGCAGTGAATAATTTATAAATAAATTTGGAAAATTTGTATGCATCATTTTTCCATCAGGTTATTGTCTGGCTGTCACGGCTTTGTTGTGAACAGTTATTTGACAGATTCACGATATATAAATAATAAGAAACCATTTCAAAATTAGCAATCGTGTGTAGTACCGAAAATAAAGTTGGTGAAATGAGAATGGACTGATAATGAACTGATGAATCAGTGACATTGCAAATGAGAGGGATTTACAAAATGCGGAAGTAAACAGTACTGTTGTGTTAAAATTACGATGGAATTAAATACATGGAATAAATCTTGTCATAAATATGGAGTTGGTAAGAAAGATATAACTTTTTAAACTCGATTTCGAAATTACTACAACACATATAATTTGAATGTTCAACAGTGGTACAGTGTAAACTGTAAAATTTAACCTCTAAGGTTGACTGAGATATAGAAATATTTATATACATTCTTCCCTGGACTATTTGCAGTCTGGAAGAAACATTGCTATAGAAGGGCGTGTTTGTTTGCTATTCTCGAAGGGTGGGGGATAGGAGGGGTCCTGATCACGAAATCCCGGGCTTAAAAACATGAAATCCTGAGGTCCCGAAATTGGAACAATCAATTCCCCAGATCCCTAAAGGGTCAATCCCGAAATCCCGAGCTTAAAAAACCTGATCCCGGAGTCCAGATAAAGGTCCTATCCCCTCTCTATTCTCATAAGGGCCGAATCCATGAAACTGAAGAAATACTGACGAGTGACACTGCGAAGCAAGTATTTTTTCATGATTTCATGTTAAACAACTTTATAAATTTTCCAATCAAATGCCTTCTATGCCCCTAAATTTTTGAGGGTTCCTGATGCAGCCTGAGGTTCAAACAATTCTCAATTTTGCCAATAACAATCATTTTCCAGCCCTTTATCTTCTATCTTGGTCAACACATCTTGCAGAACCTAAATGTACCTATTGTATTGATAATTGATATTGCTTTCCCTCTAATACTTGCCACTGGATATACAACATAACAATCAATCACTTCATACTACATTGTACTAAAGAGAGGCAAAAGATATCAAAGGGGCAGCACCATGGCTAATAAAGAAAAATACAAACAGACAGACAAACAACAATACACAAAACTCAAATCAAAGACTAAACAACACAAAATCCAACAAACACATGGGATGATATACAGTGCTCTGGAAGGGTAATCAAGTCCTACTCCACATGCATTTTGACATGTGGCACTCTTACCATTAACATTAAAATTGTAATTTATAGAACTTTCTCACTATTTTTATGGTTAATAAACTTACTATAAAAAAATGTAAGGTGAACAGTATTTATAATTATTATGTATAAATTCATGTAAATGTACATGCTTTTTCAGAATCAGGGGAAATTACAAATCATTTAACTAAAATACATTTTCTTTAAAGTAATTTCGACAGAAAAGATCCTTAGGAGGTACTTGATAAAGTTACATCAGAAGTGTTCAACTTAGTTAAACATTAACAAACTGTCATCTACATATATATGATGTATATTTTATAATTACAATAAATACATTAAAAATATAAACGTTGTATGTAGTTAAAAAAAAGATTCAGAAATAATCTATCAAAATACTTTCATATTTATATTTACATGTTCATCAAGGACTATATACATCCCTGATGTTCATGTACAAAATGATGTACAAATGTACAAAAATGTACCTGATCTTTTAATTTAAGCAAAATAACTTAAGTGATTGAGATAACTGTCATTGCTTGTGAAATATTTTGAGAAGGTCAAAGGAATTCATTTTTCTTCAAATAAAGCAATCTGATTAGCTTCAGATGTCCCTCTAACCTACTCTGCTCTGTTATTTTGGTTGGAGCAGTGTGTCCTAAAAAACAAGCAGAGTGTCAGAGATGTTTTATTTTAATTGATTGAAGATAAGATAAAATTTCCCAAAATTCAGATACAAACATCGATCTGTCATGACTGTTGGACCAGTAATTATAAATTATTTTACATTTTTGTCCCATTTATAGTATTATTAATTTTATCTTTATCATGTTTTCACCATTTTAATATAGCAATAGAAATCTTTGTAGTCTATTTTTTTTTATAGCAATATAAATATTAGAAGATGTGGTATGATTTCCTATATGAGAGTCCGAGACAACTCTCTAAGGTCGTCGTCGTCGTCCAATACTTTTAGTTTTCGCACTCTAACTTTAGTAAAAGTGAATAGAAATCTATGAAATTTTAACACAAGGTTTATGACCATAAAAGGAAGACTGGTATTGATTTTGGGAGTTTTGGTCCCAACATTTTAGGAATTAGGGGCCAAAAAGTGCCCAAATAAGCATTTTCTTGGTTTTCGCACTATAACTTTAGTTTAAGTTAATAGAAATCTATGAAATTTTGACACAAGGTTTATGACCACAAAAGAAAGGTTGGGATTGATTTTGGGAGTTTTGGTTTCAACAGTTTAGGAATTAGGGGCCAAAAAAGGGCCCAAATAAGCATTATTCTTGGTTTTCGCACAATAACTTTAGTTAAAGTAAATAGAAATCAATGAAATTTAAACACAATGTTTATGACCACAAAAGGAAGGTTGGTATTGATTTTGGGAGTTTTTGGTCCCAACAGTTTAGGAATTAGGGGCCAAAAAGGGACCCAAATAAGCATTTTTCTTGGTTTTCGCACCATAGCGTTAGTATAAGTAAATAGAAATCTATGAAATTTAAACACAAGGTTTATGACTATAAAAGGAAGGTTGGTATTGATTTTGGGAGTTTTGGTCCCAACAGTTAAGGAAAAAGGGGCCCAAAGGGTCCAAAATTAAACTTTGTTTGATTTCATCAAAATTGAATAATTGGGGTTCTTTAATATGCCGAATCTAACTGTGTATGTAGATTCTTAATTTTTGGTCCCGTTTTCAAATTGGTCTACATTAAGGTCCAAAGGGTCTAAAATTAAACTTAGTTTGATTTTAACAAAAATTGAAACCTTGGAGTTCTTTGATATGCTGAATCTTAAAATGTACTTAGATTTTTGGATATTGGCCCAGTTTTCAAGTTGGCCCAAATCGAGGTCCAAAATTAAACATTGTTTGATTTCATCAAAAATTGAATAATTGGGGTTCTTTGATATGCCAAATCTAACTGTGTATGTAGATTCTTAATTTTTGGTCCAGTTTTAAAATTGGTCTAAATTAAAGTTCAAAGGGTCCAAAATTAAACTAAGTTTGATTTTAACAAAAATTAAATTCTTGGGCCTCTTTGATATGCTGAATCAAATCATGTACTTAGATTTTTGATTATGGGCCCAGTTTTCAAGTTGGTCCAAATCAGGATCTAAAATTATTATATTAAGTATTGTGCAATAGCAAGTCTTTTCAATTGCACAGTATTGTGCAATGGCAAGAAATATCTAATTTCACAATATTGTGAAATAGCAATTTTTTTTTTAATTAAGAGTTATCTTTCTTTGTCCAGTATAGTAAGCAAGAAATATCTGCAAGAATTTTTTTTTAATTGGAGTTATCTTTCTTTGTCCAGAATCAACTTAAATCTTTGTTATATACAATATACAATGTATATTCACTTTTTACTACCAACTGATAAATTTAAATAATCTTTACCATTCAGTGATAACAAGCAGTTTTTTTACATCTTAATATTTTATGATGTATTTAAATGAGTAGTAATTGTTGCAAACTCCATTAGAATATTTTAATTGAAATTAGTTTTGGAATAAGGGAAAGGGGGATGTGATTAAAAAATTGAACCCAATTTTTCTCATTTGAAATTTCATAAATAAAAAGAAAATTTCTTCAAACATTTTTTTGAGAGGATTAATATTCAACAGCATAGTGAATTGCTCTAAGAGAAAACAAAAATTTTAAGTTCATTTGAATACATTCATTCTGTGTCAGAAACCTATGCTGTGTCAACTATTTAATCACAATCCAAATTTAGAGCGGAATCCAGCTTGAATGTTGTGTCCATACTTGCCCCAACCGTTCAGGGTTCAACCTCTGCGGTCGTATAAAGCTACGCCCTGCGGAGCATCTGGTTGTTAGATATCTTTGAAAGTAAATATCCTGAATATGCTTTGAGCATCCCTGTTTAAGACAACTAAGACAGCTAACTAACTGACCAACTGACTTTGTAATACAAATATATGCACCATTAATCATTGTTAATGATAAACATTGTTAAACAGATACACGCACATAAATACTTTTTTGTGTGTACATAAATCAGATATTAGAGTGGTTCAATTTTTAAAGTTGCCATGCTGCAAGTCTTCTAACATTGCCTAATATCATGAATTTACCAATATTTCTTGTTTCAGCTGTGGTAAACTACAATCCCATCAGACCAGAGTTTCTACCTTTATCAGTAGGTGATGTTGTTCATATTATTGAGGAGTATGGATCTGGAAACACAGGTATCACAAAGCTTTGAAGTTAATTACTTACAGAATTCTGCTTGAGTTTTTACATATTTTATTCTGATACCTAAATCTGGATTGAAATTCAAACTTACAAACTCATTACATGCTTCATATAACATATAAAACACTAAATCAATTTGAATTTAGTATACATGTAATTATAGTGTAAATATGTAATCACGGTTTATATGGTTAACACAGTACAAACATGACAAATTATATTTTATTTTGTGTTGTAATCCAGGTGCAATTTTACAACTTTATATCAGCTTTTTAGATTGGCATGGAGAGTTTTCATATCATACATGTACCCTTGAATGGGAGAAGATTGTCCCCAGTTTTATTCCTCCTTTCAACACACCTGTACATCAAACTAATTTAACAAATTTCTGAATCAGTGCCGATTCAGTGGTATAGTGTACTTAATGGTTTTATTGGCTCAGGCTACCATGTTTTCAGATTTAATGACATATACTTTGTCATGCATCTTCCATGGCCTATTGGAATTGTTGTGACTTATTAGAATTGTTACTCATACATGTCATATATCAGCAGCAATGGATCAACTATACTTGGTGTATGGAATGAGTAAACATAAGTCATGTCCATCTGAAAGAGTTCACATGACCTTGACCTAATTTTCATGGTTCGCTGGTGAATGTAAAGATTTCATGGTTACATTGTAGGTCTGTTTCTCTTGGTGGTTATATTTATAAGCTAATGGTCAACTGAATTTGGTGTACATGTTTGGTAAACTGTACCTCTGAACTTGAACTCAATTACATTGGTGATATTTGTAGTAAAACCTCTCTATGAAATATTCAAAATAAATCCAGCCATGACCTGTAAATGAGGAGAGAATTTCACTTTGTGGTATCTTGTTAATCTGTGGTAGAAGTTTGTAGGAGAAAATACACAAATTAATACTAGTCTTTTTTATTATATGACAATACATATATCTTGTGCCTTCCTTCATATATTTACATGAGGATGTTGGGACAAATAGGGGAGATAATAGATATGAATCTTTGAATATCTTCATGTTGGCCTAATGTTTTCTGGTACGCAATATTTATGACAGTTTCGTTAAAAATAATCCTAACCAGGAAGTCAGGAAAATATCCTATCATATCAATACATACTATTAATAGAATTAACATTGGTTTCTAACATGTATACAAAAGAGATAGAATTTAAATTTTTCTTTTATATGATTTAAATTTGTGCAAGTTAACTTTAGAAAACCGAAAACAAGATTCAATGGTGATAAAGTAGTTCAGTCCTGTTGGAATAATAGCTTTTTTAGGAAAAGATTTAAATATTGAGATTGTAGACAAAAGATTTCCTTTCATTATCAGGAAATTTGTAAATTGAAACCTGTTACTGTTATAAGTATAGGAAATTCCATCTGAAAAGTTTCAGAATATTTATATTATATGATAAATGTTGACCTAATTTACATCTCATAAGATTTTAAATTGTGTTGGTTAAACTACCTGAAGCAATTGGGTTGGGACTGTTATGTAAATTATAAAACTTAATCAGGTCCAATATCTTATGTTTTCATACATATATTGGTAGTGTTATTGTTTATATATACATGATATATGGTGGCCAAATCTATTTCTTTAAATTGTCAAATTTATATGAAGTTATCCTGTTGACCTGGTTTGAACAATATTTATTGCTTTTTACGACACATTTTTGAATATAGGTATTTTAAAAGCCAACAACATAAATTAAATGAGATCAGGAAGTAAAAAATAGATACCTATGTATACTATGATGGAAGTTTGACCTTCAGATTATCACTTGGTAAATAATTAAATATCTTCCTAGTGGTAAAAATATTTTTACTGCAGTTTAAAAAGCTTTTAGAAACCTAGTCTGTGCCTTGCATCTTTTCTGATTACTAAGAAATAAACTGCTGAGTCTTTATTTTTTGTTAGTTGATGTCAGTTCATGCTAGCTAAATTGAGCTATCATATTTTTTTTTTTTTCGTTTTGGTTCACGAATCAGGCTGTTAGGTTTTTTGTTTTTTATTGTATTACATTTGTCATTTCAGGGCCTTTTATAGCTTATTGTACTGTATGGGTTTTGCTCATTATTGAAGAATTTACGTCACCTATCACCTCAAAACACATTTCAAATTTGAAATTTGGTGTTGTTACATATACTGTTCTTAAGTTATGCCCCTTCTTTAGAAATGGAAAAATTGATGCATTTTTCGTTTCAATTCTCTAACTTATGCTTGCCATAACTAAATATAGTGAAACTTATACACAATGCTGTGTAGTTTGCAATTAATATTTTAGGGAAATGTAAAGTTGAATGAATTGTCATGTTTATGATATTCAATAGGTTTTATACAAGATTTTTTTAAAGTGATTTCTACTTGACTGTCTATGTTATCAGGAATGTAATTAATAATATTTTGAAAATGAGTATCTTAATTTTCACATATTTGAAGTGTTGAATTAAGGAAGAAGAAACAAACCATCAAAAATTGTCCTAATATCTAAAGTACTTTATACTATTGAAACAGGAAGTTGTTCATTGACCTTGTTCAGATATAGTTAAGTACATTTTTAGAACATGATTTGTACATAATTGTCTTTAAAAAGTGTGAAAAGGTTGATAAATATGGCTATAAAACATGTTATTTTAGTTGAAACAGTTTTCGGGGAAGACAAAACTTCCAAACTTTATGTACATAATGTTACTGCATCTCCCTTTAACATGTTTAATTACAAATCATAAAAATGCATTGTTTCCTTAAACTGTTTTATCTGTTATAAAGTGATACTTAAGTGGTCTGTCAAATTAGATCTTCCTGTCCTTATGAAAGTTCTATCAAGGATGAAGGATTTTAAAATTAGCTGTCATGATGTGTATTTGAAAAGCGGACAATTTTCAAACTTTGAGATACTTTATAGATGATTTTTGGTGGAATAAAGGACAGATAAGGGACTTATTTGGCTAAATTCTTGACTGAAATTTTAGGTTTTTATTTCCAGTTATGATTATTTTGAGGACAAGGTAATAAAAAGTAAAATTAGGTAGTTTCCATTCCATGATATGACTCTAGATAGTACCTTAAATGTAGTTTTGAATTCTTAGAAAAGCCTCTTCTACACGTCTTTGGACCTACTAAATTTGGACCTAATTATAATGAGTTACCTACCACAATGTTTGTCAATATAACAACTACTGTCATGTAAATATTTATTGTGGTACTTGCATGTGCTTTATATTTTGGATTTTCCCATTCACAAAATGTGGAAAAAATGCAATTTTCATAGAAAAGTTGAATTTTCCTTCTTTTGACAGGTATGACCATAAAAACTATGTCAATATTTATGATTGTTTTGAAACATTTTGCTTTTTAGTCTTCCAATATTTGTATTTAATCTACTCAATAATCACCTGGGTTTGGGACACTCAATTTTGAGGCCAAGTACATGAAATAGGGCTCTTATTGCACCTACTTCTCTAACTTATTTGACTGATTGATCTCTGTTTATTTAATCTCAATAAACTACTGTTTGGAGTGATACTTGTAAAGTGGATTGATTGTTGGTGTTTAGCCACTTTTAAGGACCACCTTTGGGCTTTTTTGGTGGCAGTCAGTTTTTATGTGTGAAGGAAGTCTGAGTGTCTGGGGAAAACCACCAACCTTGGATAGGGATAATTGTAAAACATCTATACCTTGACCTATAATTTTTTTCTTTTATAAATTGTTACTTGGATAAGGAGTTGTCTCATTGGCACTCATACCACATCTTCCTATATCCATTTATAATATATGAAGATCCATAATGGGGGAGGAGGGGCTTGTCCCCTTTTAACCTACCTCTGGAGGGGAATGAGAATTTAAAAAAACAGTTGTTTGTACAATATAAACAAAAGAAACATATGTCTGATTTATTTTGTATCAATATTTTAGCATTGTACAGTATATTTATGTGAGCTTATATTTTAGGAAAATAATTGGGTTAACAACTTCACAGCTGTTCTGTAAAACACCAGGTAGCTTTATCTTTGTTTAACAGATAACTTCCTAAATTGATAAACATTTTTTTCTGGTTAAAGATGTTCATTGTGACCTTGCTGATATAGGAAGCCAAATCTTGTAATATCCTGTTGCTGTACTTATAATTGATTTTAATCTTTTTATGAATGAAACAATTTATATTTCTTTGTAGCATGTGTTGTTTAGCATATATATATATTATAAATTACTAAAATGCTACACCATTCATATGAACCAGATATTTTAAGGTATAAATTTCTAGGTTTTAAGAGCATCTTAAGCTGAAATTTTGGACCTAAATACAAGGAGTAAGTCTAGTAAGACCCCTTTTTGCCCCCAAAATATATCAGTTTTACAAAATTGTTAAAATGTAATTTATTGGACAATACAATGCTTCTGCTACATTAATATGGGCTGTTTTTGACAATACAATGTACATACAGGTACTAGCATTAATAGTTATCAAAAGTACCAGGATTATAATTTTATACACCAGGCATATTAAGTCATGCAATTTCTTCTCAATTCTAGCACTTTAGTTAAATTTTAGACGGTTTTCTTGTAAAACGAAGGTGTTCATCCTAAATATTGAAATGTAAGTTGTATTTGATGATAATACATAACATATATGAAGGTTGAGGATGAACACAGATGCGGCCACTTTCATTTTTGACAAAGACCATCTGAAAAGTGTCATTTTTCAGCATATTTGGTAGATTTTTCATATTTGAGCTTGAATCAGATCATTTTTAATGACTAAATTAGTTTAAATCTTTTATATAAATTAATTTAATCAAATGAAATAAACACTTAAGTGTTTAAAAAGTGGTCAAAATCTTTCATCTGATGAACCTGAAATTTCGGCCAAAATCAGTCCTTATCAGACCTACTCCTTTGTCAAATATTACTGTAAAAAATAAACTGAATTGAACCAAATCAAATTTCCAGCTGATGATCTATAATGCCAGTTAAAAGATTCACTAATATCCATTCATGGTTTAAGAAGCATGAAACATGTTTAATATGGTTTCTAATTACTGTGTATTTTCTAAAAGTCATTGAGCAAAAAAGTTGTTTTTCTCTCTTCAAACCGATCATAGACGATCAACCAGTGAAAATTTTAAATCTAATAACTAGTGAAAGTTTCAGCATCAGAACTTTATGTACTTAGTATGTTCCAATTTTGTTTAAATCAAGGTAACAAAACAAAAAAAGGCGTTTTAATGAATTTAAAAAAAGCAGCAAGACAGGGTTAGTCATCAGTGTAAGCATCTCACTCAGTCAAAATGTCACAGTCATGACTTAAAAAAATGTTCTAAAGATAGTAGTTTTCCTAAATTAAAATAAAACTAAGTTTCTGTCTGTCATATGTCCATTGTCCTTGACCTCATTGTTATGGTTCAGTGACTACTTGAAAAAATATTAACATTTTTTGTCTGTCAGAAAGTTTTAAGTTGACCTCGACCTCATTTCATGGATCAGTGAACAAGGTTAAGTTTTGGTGGTGAAGTCCATATCTCAGATACTATAAGCAATAGGTCTAGTATATTAAGTGTATAGAAGGACGGTAAGGTATTCATGTTCAACCTCATTTTCATGGTTCAGTGGTTGTAGTTAAGTTTTTATACGACCGCAAATTTTGAAAAAATTTTCGTCGTATATTGCTATCACGTTGGCGTTGTCGTCTGCGTCGTCGTCGTCGTCGTCCGAATACTTTTAGTTTTCGCACTCTAACTTTAGTAAAAGTGAATAGAAATCTATGAAATTTTAACACAAGGTTTATGACCATACAAGGAAGGTTGGTATTGATTTTGGGAGTTTTGGTCCCAACTTTTTTGGAATTAGGGGCCAAAAAGGGCCCAAATAAGCATTTTCTTGGTTTTCGCACTATAACTTTAGTTTAAGTTTATAGAAATCTATGAAATTTTGACACAAGGTTTATGACCACAAAAGAAAGGTTGGGATTGATTTTGGGAGTTTAGGTCCCAACAGTTTAGGAATTAGGGGCCAAAAAGGGACCCAAATAAGCATTTTTCTTGGTTTTTGCACCATAACGTTAGTATATGTTAATAGAAATCTATGAAATTTAAACACCAGGTTTATGACCATAAAAGGAAGGTTGGTATTGATTTTGGGAGTTTTGGTCCCAACAGTTTAGGAAAAAGGGGCCCAAAGGGTCCAAAATTAAACTTTGTTTGATTTCATCAAAATTGAATAATTGGGGTTCTTTGATATGGCGAATCTAACTGTGTATGTAGATTCTTAACTTTTGGTCCCTTTTTCAAATTGGTCTACATTAAGGTCCAAAGGGTCCAAAATTAAACTTAGTTTGATTTTGACAAAAAATGAATCGGTTGGGTTCTTTGATATGTTGAATCTAAAAATGTACTTAGATTCTTGATTATTGGCCCAGTTTTCAAGTTGGTCCAAATCGGGGTCCAAAATTAAACTTTGTTTGATTTCATCAAAAATTGAATAAATGGGGTTCTTTAATATGCCAAATCTAACTGTGTATGTAGATTCTTCATTTTTGGTCCTGTTTTCAAATTGGTCTACATTAAAGTCCAAAGGGTCCAAAATTAAACTAAGTTTGATTTTAACAAAAAATGAATTCTTGGGCCTCTTTGATATGCTGAATCTAAACATGTACTTAGATTTTTGATTATGGGCCCAGTTTTCAAATTGGTCCAAATCAGGATCTAAAATTATTATATTAAGTATTGTGCAATAGCAATTCTTTTCAATTGCACAGTATTGCGCAATGGCAAGAAATATCTAATTGCACAATATTGTGAAATAGCAATTTTTTTTTTAAATTAGAGTTATCTTTCTTTGTCCAGAATAGTAAGCAAGAAATATCTAATTGCATAATATTGTGCAATAGCAAGAATTTTTTTTAATTGGAGTTATCTTTCTTTGTCCAGAATCAACTTAAATCTTTGTTATATACAATATACAATGTATATTCACTTTTTACTACCAACTGATAAATTAAAATAATCTTTACCATTCAGTGATAACAAGCAGTTTTTTTACATCTTAATATTTTATGATGTATTTAAATGAGTAGTTATTGTTACAAACTCCATTAGAAATTTTAATTGAGATTAGTTTTGGAATAAGGGAAAGGGGGATGTGATTAAGAAAATTGGGTTCAATTTTTCTCATTTGAAATTTCATAAATAAAAAGAAAATTTCTTCAAACATTTTTTTGAGAGGATTAATATTCAACAGCATAGTGGATTGCCTTAAGAGAAAACAAAAATTTTAAGTTCATTAGAACACATTCATTCTGTGTCAGAAACCTATGCTGTGTCAACTATTTAATCACAATCCAAATTTAGAGCTGAATCCAGCTTGAATGTTGTGTCCATACTTGCCCCAACCGTTCAGGGTTCAACCTCTGCGGTCGTATAAAGCTACGCCCTGCGGAGCATCTGGTTACGTTTTGGTCTGTTTTTCCTGTACTCACTACTGTATGCAAAAGGTCTATTATATATATTTGGTGTATGGAATTATGCTAAGGAGTACATCTCTAGCTGGCCTCATTTTCATGGTTCAGTGGACAAAAGTTAAGCTTTTGAGTTTTGGTCTTTTTTTTATGCCCCATTTGTGGGCTTTGTGTTTTCTGGTCTGTGCCTCTGTCCGTCCGTTCGTTCCTTCATTTGTCCGTTTGTCTGTTTGTCCCGCTTTAGGTTAAAGTTTTTGGTCAATGTGGTTTTTGATGAAGTTGAAGTCCAATCAACTTGAAACTTAGTTCACATGTTCCCTATGCTATTATTTTTCTAATTTTAATGCCAAATAAGAGATTTTACCCCATTTTCAGGATCCACTGAATATAGACAATGATAGTGTGGATGGGGCATCCATGTACTATAGACACATTCATGTTTCTAATACTGTATGCAATAAGTCAACTATATTTGGTAAATGGAAATATATTATAATATATATGTCAGTCTCTCAGGTTTTATTTGTCCTTGACCTCATTTTCACGGTTCATTGCACAGTGTTTAGTTTTTGTGTTTTGGTCTGTTTTTCTTAAACTATTAGCAATACTGCAATAGGTCAACTATATTTGTTGAATGGAAGAATTGTAAGCTGTACATTTCTGCCATTTCATGGTTAATCTGACCTTGACCTTATTTCATGGTTCATTGCTCAATGTTTAGTTTTCTTGGTTAAGTCTGTTTCATAGAAAGTATATAAGCAATATGTCAACTACATTTGGTGTATTGATTGATTGTAAGGTGTACATGTATTTCTCGTCTGGTTTATATGACCCTGACTTCATTTTTTTGGATCATGTTAAGTTTATGTGATATACTTGTAGTAAAGCTTCATATTTAGGACTATCAACATAAAATCAATGTTTAGAAAAGGAGGTGAGACATATCAGCTATTGAACTCTTGTTATAGTTTGTTCTTGTGTTGTGCTGTAACACTACTGTTCCAGGTTAGGGGAGTATTGAAAGTCATATTGTCTTTTAGCTCAATTGTCTTGTGTTGATTAGATATATTTTGACCTCAACATGTCTAATTTGTATGTCATTGGGTTGTTTTCTCGATGTCAGATGTTATCCCACATCTCTCTTTATTCATAGTAAGTTATAGTGGAATGTCAAATAATAAATAACACACATACAAAAACTACAAAATCTTGATGTTAAAATATTGGCCAAGAAAAACACAATTACTAGTCAAATGTGAAACTCTAAATCAATTTTAATGAATAAATTTGACTAAGACTACTAAAGATCTGCAACCAACATCAAAATTTGAAAGGAAAAAAACAATATAACAAATACCACTGATGAAAAAAAATATGGATGAGTTGATTTGGAACAAGCACTTTATTATGAAGCAGGGTTTAACTAGTAATTCCTTTTAGTGCTCAAGGGTGGTCCCTTAACATTTTACCTGGATCAATGTGGAATAAGTTACTATTGAAGCAGCTGTCTTATAATAATTATTTTTAGTAGTTTCATAATTTATTAATTTCACTATAAGACACTGTTAATTGTAAAACTGTACCAAATATTCTCTAATGAATTTTAATGTAGATATGAGTATGAAAATAGGAACTTCACATTTACGATAACTTTAAACCAGAAAAGATACACTACAGCTGTAATTCAGTATTTTTTAAATTTGTGTTAGTATTGTGTGATTTGTGGTTCAGGTATCATTATTAGTCAGTTTACTTGTACCATTGACAGTTTGAATACATAATTTGTGTTCGTAAAATAAGTTGGCAAATGTTTTAACCACAAAACCTGTTAAAAAAGTGTTTGTTTCATCAAAAATTCATGGACATTTTGATTTATAAAAAATATTGTAGATTTTACTGCCCATATTTAGTTCAAATTACAGATTTTTGTAGTGGAAAATATTAACATGATTTGGAACATGATGTTAAAATTACAGTTTATATATAATTTGAAAATGATATAGTTAGTTCAAATAAAAAAAAAGCATCTTAAGAAGGAATGAATATGTTGCCTGCTGTATCTGTTACCTGCTACTGTGGATTCATTTATTTTCAGGGGAACCAATTTTTGTGCATTTTCTTGGATATTTGATTTCATGATTTCCCAAAAGTCTGCACACAAACCAATAAAAAATTTGTCATTCAGTGAATATTTAATTTCGTGGTTCACCACTACCCACGAAATCCGCAAAAAATCGTTTCCCACAATAATAATGAATCCATAGTATATCCCTGGCCTGCTATTTCTGTATTACAGAACTAGATCACAGATATAACTAGATAGAGATTTTAGATGATAAGTTTCCTTCCCTGTTCGATAATCTATCATCATAAAATGTCCTGGAACAACATGAACAAAAACTTTAGAAGAAGAATTTCAGTACTAAAATTTCACCAGTGTGTTTACATTAACATAAATTTAAGATTTAAAATCAGTGACTGAACTAAAACAAACATACCTTTGCAATCTTCCTTTGACACAAGAGGACACATTACTAGAATTATGGGGTTTTATCAATTTTCATATGGCTTCCACAGTTGTCTTTTTCTAGGAAATAAATCCTTTTATTTGTGGAAGTTATATTTTAGAGGTCTTAAGTTTCTAACCGTATGTGGATGTAACTAACCTTCAATAACAAGAACTGCTATACTAATTAAGGTATGAACTTTGAAAAATCAAGTTTCTGTTTAATTTGAGTTCTTCCTTGTCTTATAAGGATAATTACATCAATTATCTAATATTTGTATATCCTGCTCAGTCAATTTAAACCAGAGTGTGCATTACTCTGATATGTGTATCCTTGTGTATGTTCATCGAAGTCCTGCACTGGGCTGCCATTAGGTTGTGAAGGATGTATACATATGCAGTCAGATTGGGGACACTCTCTCCAACATCCCTCATTTTTTTTGTGGCAGAAAAAAAAATCTTCCCTTATATATACATATTGTATTGATTGCTTTTTCTTTTTATCTTGCCCTGAATATGCATGAAATATTTGCCACTGAATGTTAATTAAACAAACTTACCAAATTATCCATCCTTATAAGAGTTTTCTGGGTACAGTTTGAAAATTAAACCAAATGATTCCACTACATTTCTACTTTTTGTTATTTTTAGGATGGTTTAGAGGACATTTACTTTCAAACAGAAACCAGGTGGTAAGTACAAGAATAAATAACATTTTATTTGGTCAAATTTGATGATGGGATAATCGGGAAAATATAATATATATCTAGGGCCATCTGTTAAAGCCATTAAATTCTGCCACTATCTGTCTTTTGGAAAACAAATCCATCTTTTACTTCTAACAAGGAATTATTTGAATCTGGAATAATTTTAAATTCTGGAAATTAATGAGAAATTTATGATGAAAACTAACCCAAATAAATAGGGTTAGCCTATGGAACGCCGTAGCTGCCTTATGTGTACTTGTTTTTAGATACGCTTATACTTTTCAATATATGCACATAGTTTTTCTATATATGCACATACTTTTTCTCTATATGCACATAGTTTACTTTATATGCACATAGTTTACTTTATATGCACATAGTTTTTCTATATATGCACATAGTTTTTCTATATATGCACATAGTTTTTCTATATATGCACATAGTTTTACTATATATGCACATACTTTTTCTCTATACGCACATACTTGTTCTCTATATGCACATAGTTTACTTTATATGCACATACTTTTTCTCTATATGCACATAGTTTTTCTATATATGCGCATAGTTTACTATGTATACACATCGTTCTCCGTGTGTATACTTTTCCCTTATTTTCTTGATAGTTCTTCAAGGATATACTTGTATTCAATATACTTTACTATTTCCTGATTGAAGGAATCCTGGGTACCGTAATGGTAAATAAAATGGCAGAGCCACTGATGCTGACTGTTTTAAGGAAAGTGGGATTGCAAGAAGTTTACGAAAGTTTTGAACGGGAAGCTATAACTCCTGATATAATAAGTCTGCTTTCAAAACAAAATTTGCAGTTTTTAGGTATTCCAAACGCAACCGACATGATGATGATGAGATTGCGGGCAGAATGTGTAAAATATGGAAAATCCAAACCACAGATAATAGGAGGATACTCTGGAGCACCAAAATTTGATATTGATAAATTAACATTAGACAGTTTGTTAGATTGTGGATTCCAAATATCCGATATTGCAAAACTTTTATTAGTATCAGAGCGCACAATATATCGCCGAATGGCTCAGTTTGGATTGTCAAAACAAGGCTTTTCAGAAATAGAAGATGGTGATCTGGAAAGAGTAGTTTCAGAAACCATTGAAGATTTCCCAATGTGTGGCGAGCAAATGCTTCGACAACTGTTAAGAACGAAGGGTTTAAAAATACAACGATGGTGACTAAGGGACTGCATTCATGAAATAGATTCGTCTGGAGTTCGAGCAAGGAAAGCTGGTCGTCTCCATCGGAGAACTTATAACGTAATGGCCCCTAACCATTTGTGGCACATAGACACCAACCATAAACTAATTCGATGGAGGTTTGTAATAATTGGTGGCATTGACGGGTTTAGTAGGATGATTATGTTTCTTTCGTGTAATGACAATAACACTTCTAAAACTGTTTTGGAAAGCTTCCTCACCGGTGTTGATAATTATGGCATACCATTAAAAGTAAGATCCGACAAGGGACGGGAAAATGTTTCTGTAGCAGATTTTATGCTGACGGAACGAGGTGAAAGCGGCATGATCACAGGTCCCAGTACACATAATCAACGGATCAAAAGACTCTGGAGGGACTTTTTTGAAGGCGTCTTGTGCTATTTTTATAATCTTTTCTACTACATGGAGGATCATGATATCCTTGACCCCTTAAATGATCTACATTTGGCAGCGCTGCACTATAATTTCAAGGATGAAATTAACAGAAGACTGAATGTGTGGTCTACAGCATTGGGTTGTCACAGAATAAGGACCGTTAAGGCTACTCCCCTGCAGCTTTGGGGCTCAGTGCAAGTTCAGAACCCAGTTGGCATGCAAATGAATGAGACGGAATTACCAGAATTAGGAGTTGGAGAACAGAACAATGAAGCTACCAGAGATGGAGAAAGGCCAATATTTCAACCCTTAAATCTTATAAATGAACAATGTAGGGAGATCCTAAATAATGAATTGAATCTAACAGGCGAGAACTTTGGTATTGAAGACTATTTAAAGTCTTTGGCGATCATTTCGGCAAATAATTAACATTAACAAAATCATAAAAATTACATGTGATTTAAAGTAAAACATTGTTGTTGTTGTTGTTTTATCATGATTAAAGACATAATATTGTTTTTGGTACTAGGAAGATTTTGTATTGATTCTGCACCTTTATCAACAGTTAAGATAACTTAGTACCTAAACTTTTCTCTATTATTCACCAGCAACCACAAAATAAGGCAATCTAGCATTACATAGCTCGTCTCAAACCAGGTTCTGATTACAGAACATATTGACATGTAGTAGTTATAAAAGTAAAACTAGAGGTATTTTATGCAATGCTCACACAGGGCTACCCCACGTACCCATCAACATAAATAGTAAATTATTCCGTATAAGGAACCCCCAGTTACAAGAGTTTGTGACCTTGATATACTTTATGTGCCTGTCCCAAGCCAGGATCCAGTGTTCAGTGGCTGTCTTGTTTTTATTTGTTGTTTTGTTTTCATGGGGTCATTTTGTCGGTGTGTCTTCGAGGTTGTTTATGTCTAGTTGCTTGCACTTTTTGTAAGGAGCCTGCTTGAACTCACTTGGTAGTGTAGGTGATGCCATTGTTGAAGACCACTACAGTGACCTTTGGCTGTTGTTTTGTGCATGTCCTTGTGCTGTTCTGTGGTGGGATGATATATGTGACAGTGGAAAAGGCAGCTTCAGTTTATTATTTTGGACTTTAATTTAAAATTCTCAGTTTTGATATTTTAGACTTTAATTCTCTGTGTTTTATAATTCATTTTCTTTTATATTTTCGTTTCTATTTACATTCGTATTCAAGACTTAAAATCAACATGCTTTGATATGCAAGTTAATTCTTAGTTTGGACATTGAGTGACATGTTTCAATCTGTCACCGGGGAAATAAGAGTGACTGCTAGGTTGTGTAACAAGAGCCTGCCTGAATGGCCTCTTGTTACTGAAATTGTGTGATGCACCTGATCACACAACGAATGATTGCTGTGAATAGCAATGAGAACTCTGGAGACTGGAACTCGGGTGAAACCTGACTACTGAGACTCTGGAACTAACGACGAATAAACCAATAATTCAGCATGGAATACTATTACTTTTATTACAGATGGACTGTCCAAACTAAGAATTAACTTGCATATCAAAGCATGTTGATTTTAAGTCTTGAATACGAATGTAAATAGAAACGAAAATATAAAAGAAAATGAATTATAAAACACAGAGAATTAAAGTCTAAAATATCAAAACTGAGAATTTTAAATTAAAGTCCAAAATAATAAACTGAAGCTGCCTTTTCCACTGTCACATATATCATGTGTTTTTTATCCCCTATCAGTTCTTTTATATATAATGATGGACTAGTGTTGCAAAGTGTTCAAAAGCTGTTGTATTTGCAAAGATGCGGCATAAAAATGACATGAAATTTCATTCAAAAAGATTGCATTTTATGAACAAGTAGATGTAAATTGTAATGCATAAAGCATTTACACTTTGAGCTTAGCATAATAATACATGTATGGGTTAAGTCTTCTGTGAACTTAATAAATATGGAAATAAGACATATTTGGCACTTGCAATGTTTTATGAGGTCAAAGTCAAGTAGTATACAGTGGATTCCTTTTAATCACATAACCAATTTGTTATAGAACAAGAGGCTCAAGTGGTGAGCCTGTAACCTCACCTGGTATGCTTGGTATAGGACCTCCCATGGATGGTTCATACCAAGTTTCAGTTCATTTGGCTCTACTGCTACAGAGGAGAAGAAGTTTTAAATTTCAACCAATCAAAACATGTAAATCCTCATGGCAGCCATTTTATTTTTAATGGACCTGGATGATTTATGCAAATTTTGTAAAGGACCTCCCATGGATGCTTCATACCAAGTTTCAGTTCAATTGACCCAGGGGTTTCAGAGGAGAAGATCAGAATGTAAAAGTTTACGGACGGACGGACGACGGACGCCAAGTGATGACAAAAGCTCACATGGCCTTTGGCCAGGTGAGCTAAAAATGTGCAACTAACAGGAATATGCAATTATAATCAAAGCCCCAACGGTGCTAAAACTAATTGCAACTAGAAGTAGGGCTGTCGGAACGACATCAATACCCGCACCCCACATTGTTTTGAAATATTACTATTTTTAATTACTTATTGCACATCTACAGATGATGGACACTCATATGCAACAATGAAGAAGTAGTTCCAGGGACATGAGGCATGCCTGAAATATGACTTAGACACATTTGGGCCTCTTGTTTTGGCCCCTGGACCAAAATAAAAAATCCTAAACCTTATTGCACATCTGGGAACTATATACAACCATTCTATAATAAAATTGAAACCCCAAAATGCAGAAGGAGTTCCAGGGACATACCTCAAATAGGACTGAGACCCAATTGGGCCTATTGTTTGGACTCCTCGACCAAAATCTAAATTCTGAAACCTTATTGCACATCTGCAGATGATGGGCAATCATATGCAATAAGAATTATCTTACTATGGCTTAAAATGAAGGAGGAGATCCAGGGACACGAAAGTGTAAGGGACGGACGGACAGTCAGACGGACAGACAGACGGAGACGAAGACAATATACCCGAACTTTCTTTAGAAAGTGTGGGTATAATAATCAGGAATATTTTTTATCTGTTCCTCTCCGTTTTCCGCCATTTTAATTGAATAATAGTTTAGTCGATGTCGGTAAAGAAATATTAAATTTCTGACAAAAACGTATCTTTTGAAAACTATGAGTCATCTATGTGCATATGGAGAAAAAGTATGTGCATATAGAGAAAAAGTATGTGCATATAGAGAAAAAGTATGTGCATATAGAGAAAAAGTATGTTCGTATAGAGAAAAAGTATGTGCATATATAGAAAAAGTATGTGCATATATAGAAAAACTATGTGCATATAAAGTAAACTATGTGCATATATAGAAAAACTATGTGCATATAAAGTAAACTATGTGCATATAGAGAAAAAGTATGTGCATATATAGTAAAACTATGTGCATATATAGAAAAACTATGTGCATATAAAGTAAACTATGTGCATATAGAGAAAAAGTATGTGCATATATAGAAAAAGTATGTGCATATATAGAAAAACTATGTGCATATATTGAAAAGTATAAGCGTATCTAGAAACAAGTACACATAGGGCAGTTACGGCGTTCCATATTAGCCATATGCATGAGTGCATGTCTAAAAAGGGGGGTAGTTAGTTCATACTGAAATGATAGTGACCCTAGCCATGGGCGCATGGCTCGCCCATGGCTAACACTATTTAGTTGATTTAGTTTTCATCCTACATTTCTAATCAATTTTCCAGAATTCAAAATTATTTCAGATTCAAATAATTCCTTGTTTTCTATAGATATAAAATTATTTTAGATCTGGGTATGTTGCACTCTATCTTAGTTGAAACTGTGATAGTTCTCTATGGATAAAAATGACTTCAAAATAAACAATATAGTTATGTATGAAAACAAATCTGTAGGCCCAATATCTTGCTTTAATACAAGGTCAAAACTGATGAAGACAACACATATATATTGTAACTATGTCATGAAGGGTTAGTCATTTGACAGTAGTTTATTGTGCATACATATAAACCTGTCGCCTTAAACATAAAATATGTGGGGATCAGGAATAGCATCATTGATGGGTAGGAACTGAAAATGACAGGTTTTTAAGTTTTTCGGGAACTATGATCATTAGGACAAAAAGCAAGCAATTTAAGGAATCATCATTTGGAACTCCTCAAGGGCCTAGCACTAGCAATAAGTTAAAGGGTTAATTAAGAATCATTCCAAATTTTTGGATTTAAAAAAAAAAAATATTTTAATAAACATGTGACTTGAAAATATTTTAATTTACATGTGACTTGAGAATATTTTAATTTACATGTGACTTGAAAATAGATGTATCTCAGGCATGAATGAAGTCATAGACAAGCCTATTAGATTTACATACATCAATTGTCTAGCCGTAAGGTGTATATACAGACAGGTGGTCGAAAACAAAAATTAATTACTGAGAATATTCATTTCTGTCATATGATTTGAATGTCATGGTCACAGAATAATATATCTACAAGTCATTTGTACTACTATAATATTTGTCCCAAGGAAGATGATTTTAAAATCATTGTAAATTTTATTAATGATATTTTGTTCTTATCTATAATTTTATATATTAAATAAAACTTTTTATGAATTTGATATTTATCTACCTGTCCATCTTATAGGTAAAAAGTTACTTTGTAATGTTTATAGGTCAAATTAATAATTGAATTGTGAATAAATGTGATTTATTAGGAGACTTAAGTCAATGATTTTTAAATTCCTTTAGGGTAGACAGATTTGTACAGTTTTGTCCATTAACATGTACATGATGAAGTTTAAAATCCCTTTGTACAGATGACACTGTTTCAATGTTAGTTCTATAAATTGATTGTATATATATATGTAAAGATAATATAGGGATTACATGCAGGACAACACAAAACTTGTAAAAAACAAGGAATGTACTTCACATTAACTTTGTTGGGGAATCTTTGCTGGTTAAAGTCAAATGAAAGGAGTTTCTGGTAATTATAACATTTGTCCTTGCACTGAATTAGGCTGTGCAGTTGCCAAATTTCTTAGGAAAGGTGTCTGGTTAGGTTCATTGCATATGGGAAAGCCGTCAGCAAATGAGAGTAAGAAAAGACAATAACTCAATAGCAGTGCATATCTGAAAATGAAGATAGAATAAAGGATTTTTTTTTTGAAAGAAGTTCTATGTGCTTGTCTTTGGCAGCACAACCATTTAATTATATAAAACATATTCAATTTTTATGCCCTTGTCGTAGGCAATGGGGGCATTTAGTGTTACCCTTGACCATCTTCCATCATTCTGTCCATCCAATTTTCTTTCTGCTCTTTAACTTAAGATTTCCTCAAACAAATATGTTAACTATGTATCCTACTTGCCATTTGAAGAGGTCACATAAATTTGATTTGCTGATAAACTTTCATTATTTTAAAGCATTAAGGTGGTACCTAACACCTTGACTTAAATAAATTTGGATCATTTAATTTTCATAAAATTTTGACAAAATATTTACTTTGACCCTTTGACAAAAATGTAAAATTTCAAAAACTTTGAACCACACACTTTCTCGGAAAAAAATCATTGGATATATAGCAGTTTGACAAACACTAATTTTGATCACTGAGAAGCTTGATATTTCCTTTTACAATATGTTTTCCTGATTTTACAGAGTTATCTCCCTGTAGTGTTTGGTACCACCTTAACATGTTCCTAAACCATGTAAACTATGCCACGGCTGCTACATGTTTTGTCATTCTAAATAACCCTAAATTTTCATTAATTTGAAGCATTAGCATGTTCCTAAGCTATGCTATGGCTGTTAAACATTTTGTCATTGTGAAGTTACCCTAAGCTTTCATTATTTTGAAGCATTAACAATGTTCCTAAACTATTCAAGGCTGCTATATGTTCTGTCATTGTGAAATAACCCCAACTTTTAAATGACCAAAACTACAATCAAGACCTAACCTTCAAATACAGGATGCTTTAATTTAAAATAATATTTCTATTGTTCTTAATAATTAAATGTATACGCAATTAAAATTGTGGATGGAAAATGATGATTAAATTGCTGGTATATTTATTGTCACTTTTACCAATAATTGTTTTTTTGCTTAAACTTTTATTGTTATTAGCACTAATCAGGCATTTTGCATTGCTTCATATTTTGTAACCTGGAGCTTCTATATAAGGTACATTTTTGAAGGCTTTAAAGTTTAGTTATTATGATTTATCAAAGCTAGCAATGAATTATCCAAAATATGACGGGACAAACATATTAAAAAACTAATTAGATCACATTTAGACCCTATCTTTTGGTTAGTAACATAACACAATCACAGTAAAGAAATCAAAGTTTCTCTGTACTGTTGGCAAACTAATATGCATTAGGATTTATTTTCATGACTCTTGCAGGTAGTGCTACAACAGCAGGGTACATTACAGTGACTTTCTACTCTTCTATGAACGCATCAACAAAGTAAAAAACATACAATAAAAAACATTTGTCGCAAAGTAGACTAGAACAATCTTAACACAACAACAAAAAAGTATTCAAAAAAATGGGTTTGTTAAAAGTGGATTATCCAAACACATGTGACAAAATATTTCTCTACCCTTGACTGTAAATTTCAAATATTTGTAATGTTTGGCCGACTATGTGTTTTAGAATTGGAAAAGTAATCTGTCTTGATGTCCAAGTGTAAAGATATCAAAACTCACTTGATGCAGTTGTAGAATGTTACTTTTTATTTTCAGGGAATATTTCCAAAGATGTATATACATACCAAAGACTGTGATGTAGAAAATCCAGGGTAAGCTTTACATATGTCATAAACACAAAGCAATCATTAACCATTTGATTAACTTTGAAAAAATATTCCTGAGGAGAATGTTACTCATTGTGAAATGCATACCATGATTTTATCAATCTTTGGGTATCCAAAGCATGATGCGTCAAACAATACTTTAAATCTAGTGTACTCAAAGTACATAAAAAACTACATATTATACTATGTTTTAGAGTACACTCTCACATGTTATATTTGAGGTCAGTTTTTAATACATTTTAATAGTTTACTTTCACAAAATTATGATTAATTTATTAATAAGTCAACTTCAAGTATCATTCAGATCTTTGACCATGTAAAAATAGGATCTTGATAGGTTAATTTTTGTATAAGGATTTACATCTTTTCATATGATGAGTTAAGCTATTAAGTAGGTATGAATCATTGAGATTAGGGTTATTGTTCAATGATACAGAGACAGAAACCCAACACAATTAGATTTGAAAAAGAGATTCTGCATGGCTGCAAATGAATAAATGTTATTTCTGACATTGTTTAAATAGAACACTGACATTTTACTAGTTTTCTGCATTCAAGAGGAATTGGATCATTGTTACCTTTATTTGAATGCTTGATGACCTAATTGGAAATTTTGTAAGTCTTACCAAGAGTGGATATGAAAATTTGAAATATGTTCACATGGACATGCATTGACAGGAAAACTTGCAGCTGCTTTTTTATTACAGACAATATGAGACAGTGAAATCAAAGGAAGATTCAATGGCGATGGAGTTGACATTTACACTCAGAGAGTGGTGGGTGGCATGGAAACATTCATTTCTTAGACAGGTTTGTTTAGTATACTATGAATTCTTTTATTTTCATGGGTACAAAACATTTTTATGGATTGAGGAAAACTTGTATATTTTGGATATTTTATTTCCTGATTTTGCCTATATCTGCCTACAAAGCCTATAGAAATGTTGTAATTCGTTCAACATTTAAATTTGTGGTTCACCTATACCCATTAAACCCAAGAAAATTGGTATCTAACAAATAATGATGAATCCAACATTTTTCATGAGTAACTAAAGCAGTATTGTGTTTTCAAAACTCTTGGTTTAATATTTAGTGCACTGAATAATGAAATCTGTCCGGCACCAAATTTGATATCATAAATTTACATACTACTATTCATTCAATACTGTTGCTGATGACATGTAAGTTTCCAAGGATATTTTCTTAGATAACCCATCAGTGTTTGCATTACAAAAACAACACATTTTGAGGGCATTCAGTTTTGATAAGTTATGTAAATGTACTTTAACTAATATTTCATATCCCTAGATTTTAGGCATAGATTACTTGACCCAAGACACCTTTAGGCTACTGCATGTGTTTAGATCCGGTTGGTTTTTATGCTTGTAAGCATTTCATGTATGTGGTTTTGAAAGCTTCTAGCATCCAGTTTATCTGATGAAGATTGACCACATCATTATATTTATTTTATTTGTCACTAAAATTAGAACTCCTTTTAAGTCTGGTGCCAAAACTGTAAATTGATTTTATTTTATACATAAGCCGTTTAAAATTGATATTGGGACGAAGATCCTTATTTATATTGAGTCACTTTGTATTATGTCAAGGTCATAGCTACATACATACAGAAACCAAATTTTAAATCAGAAAGAAGTTTTGAGATTATAGTTCTAGAACACATTTGATGCATACATGGGTACATTTAATGGTTAGTGCATTTCTTTTAGAACATAAATGAAAATAAAAAAAATCCCACCTGCGCTTTCTCAATGAAACTTTTACAGTGTGTTGTACTACTTTTGGGACAAATTATATCAAAATTATAGAAAACTTCATCGGCTCTAACTCAAAATATGGATATTTTTATGTTTAGGGCGTCTTGAGAAATCTTTTGACAACTTATGAAGTGCTAATTTTTAACCTTTTCCATCTGGACCAAATCACTACTTTCCTTTAAAATTCTGGACACAATTTTTTTTACAGTGTAATTTCAACCCCCTACTTGTCATTTGAGGCATTGAACATGGAGAAATAAATTTGGAAGGGGTATAAAACATAAAAGCAAGTAACCCACTGTCAACACTAGGGACTATATTTGTGGGCAACGAAAATCAAGGGACAACAATTGTGTGTTATAAAACTTTTTGAGCATCTATCCTAAACATATCACTACCTAAATGGACTGAATCCTTTGCTTTTTTATGAATAAACCTCCAGTTACTTGTTAGAAATAGTCTCTAGCATTGCCATTAGGTACTATAAGCTTGCTCACCTGAGTTCTTTAATTAATAAAGAACTCTGTGTTACCCTGCAGTTTGAGTCCATGATACTTTACAATTTAACTTATTTTATTTTATTTTGTTTTTCAGGGACAAACTATAGTTCTGACTCAAATTTACCATACAATGAATGAATTAATTCTTTTACGAGGAAAACTAATGAGTAACATGTTAACGGAAGATAGTATGGTAGAACTGAAAGAAGAAATAGCTGATATTGTAGATTGGGGAAATGGGTAAGTTATACACCGAGAGAGTGGTACAATACTCTTAAGGAACTGGTAGGTTATTGATAGAAGTTACTATAGACTTTTGGATACATATAAGTCATAGTAATACCCTAAATGTATTTTAATTGATAGGGCTCTTCAGCAATGTAATACAAAATTGTGACTCTTCCCTTGGCTGACTTTTTAGGTCAATAATGAAAAGCAAAAGTCACAACAAAGTACTGTTCCTTCAAAGCAATGTATTAAAGTGTTTTCTTAAATAATGCACCCATCTTTCAACTGAAAAACTTCTTTTTTGTAATTTTTTCTTATATTTTCAAGTGTACACAATACTTATCTACTGTTTACATTTCACAATGAAATTGTACCTATGATCTTTAAGATGCCAAATTTAAATTGTTAAACATGATAAAGAAAAGAACAACCTATGGAATTTTAGAAACATGAAATTTTATTTGCGAACCAAAGGAAACTTTTCCACTGAGTCATCTCCTCTTGGTCAATCTGTTTAAACTTTTGTCAGATTGTTTAGACAGAGAAATGAGAAGGTCAGTCTTTCTCTCTCTCTGATGGAAATATGCATCTTAGAGAAGGATATTGTAGGCTTGGGCAATGGAAGTAAGAGTTGAATTGATATTTTAGAAGAGGGAAATGGATACCCTAGAAATTACTGATATGACTCTAGAAATTGGTATAAAGATTGATAGAAATTATTACAAAGAATACAAACTTTTGACAGACAGAATGAGAATGATTTATCAGAACCCTGGGAAAATAGTTCAGTTACATAAAGAACATTACCTTACATACCTTAGAAAGCATAGAAAGAGGAAATGCCTAGATTAGGGGGAGAAGTAAATATTTTTACGAATATTGGGTTTGTTATATCAAAAACATATATCATGTTAGTTATACATCATTTGGTATATCATCAAGTAACATCAGATAATTTAAAACATTCTAAAAAGGTAGGTCACATATTACCGAAACAGGGAAAAAAAATTATAGAAGGAAATTAACAGATAAAATTTTCTTTGATTGAAATAATGAAGAAAAAAAAATGTCAATTATTATTAAAGAGGAGTATATTTATTTAAGAGTGATTCATTCCTTTAATGATTTTTCCTTATTTTAAAAGTAGCAATTGTTTATACTGTATAAGGGTTTCTTTGGTACAAAAAGGACTGGAAAACCACAAATCTTGTTTTTATTTACTTTAAAAGGACTAATGCACTCAAACCCTATTTCAGATAGGAAGTAATCAAAATTTTTATAATTTTGTGGTTAATTTGTGGTTAAACAAGTCATTAATTTAAGTTTCATTTAAGTCAGGTGATGAAAAATCTAGGTCATTATTCATTAGGTCAATAGATCATTGTTTTCATTCATCTCAACAGTTAATTTATATTGTAATTATCACATTGAAAACTTTAAAATTTTTAACAGTTGTTAAAAAAAATGACTCACAAAAGCGTAGTACAACCTTTTAAAGTTTTAGTTTACAAATTCTCATAGTTTCTATTCATTTTAAGATGACCTTATTACAAAGAAAGATCCTTCCTTATTTGTATTTTTGATTATGTTAAATGTAACAGAGTATATCCTATTGCATTTCAATATACAAATTTCATTAAAAATCAAAAGTAGATCAAAATACTAGACTTGATTAGCACTGGTAAATGATCCAAGTATTAAAACAGCCTTTGGATGGAGAGTTGTCTTATTCAATGGCACTCAGACCACATCTTCTTATATCTATTACGTTGAAAACAAATTATTTGAAAATATCAAAGGATCCAGGGCCTTTTCATACATCAATTAAGATTTTCGTGAGAAAAAAGCCAGATACCAATATATCTGGTTACATAAATACTTCATGCTTAAAATTGCTAAATAATGGATTGTCCGTGCTGTTGAATTTGTGACTAAAGTGGACTTGAAAATGGTTCTTCCTTCCCTGATTGATTAAGTACTGTTATAGAAATAACATTGGAAGGTCACTGCACCCAATCATTCCCCCTCTGCCTTAAAACTTGATTACCCAATATCCTATATACAGTATTGACTAGTTAATCTTGTTAAAGGACTTTGTACTTTTATATTCATCCTTTTTTTGATTTTTAGACTATTTAGGAATGATTGCATGTTATAAATATTTGGTTTTATGTTTTGATAGACAACATTGACACATATTTATGATTTTGTTAGAAGTCTGGAACCACATCACAGGTTACTTTTTGTCATATGTTAATGTTTTCATTATTTTGAGAATTTCTTGTTTTTGGCACAACATTGTAAGACTGCAGCATTACTGACAGACAAAAACATGTGGTCATTTCTGTCAATGTCAAGAATTAGGGGATAATCTCCAGTTACTATTGTGTTTAGATCTCTATAGATGATTCAGAAAAAAAGAAAACCAGTTTTTGGATAAATTTTACTGGAGCTGAGTGAATGTAATTGAATTTTGAATATTATTTAAAACAATGTGTAGAAATAAGTAAAAAAGGATTAAATATACAATATATAGAGAGAAATATATAAATAGAGGAAGATGTGGTGTAGATGCCAATGAGACAACTTTCCATCCAAATAACAATTTATAAAAGTAAACCATTATAGGTCAAGGTACGGCCTTCAACACAGAGCCTTGGTTCACACCAAATAACAAGCTATGAAGGGCCTTAAAACTACCAGTGTAAAACCATTCAAATGTACATTATCGAATAATATAAATTGATTTGTATGAGCTTTAGAAACAGGCCAAAAAGCGAAGCTCACTGAGTTTTTATATGCCGGTCAAAATTTTGACGGGATGTATTATGGTATACAAATGTCCGGTTTCTGTCCGTCCGTCTGTCCGGCGTAAACATGTCGCACCGTAACTTGAGAACGACTTATCCAAATTTCTTGAAACTTAACATAATTGTTTCTTATGATGGTCAAATGATCTGTATACTTTTTGGTGAAAATAAAATTAAAACTTTTTGAGTTAAGGCACTTTGTAACTAAAACAGGGGTGTGTTTTTTTTCACATGTTGCACCGTATTTCAAAAACAATTCTTGATTATGGCTTAAAACTTTAAACACTTCTTAGTTATATTAATCTAAATATCTGTATACTTTTTGGTGATGATTAAAAATTTTATTTTTGAGTTATTGAGTATTTTGTAAAAAAGGGGGAGGTTTTTTTTACATGTCGCACCATATCTCAAAAACAATTTATGAGTATGGCTTAAAACTTTAATCACTTCTTAGTTATATTAATCTAAATATCTGTATACATTTTGGTGATGATTAAAAAATTTATTTTTGAGTTATTGAGTATTTTGTAAAAAAGGGGGAGGTTTTTTTTTACATGTCACACCATATCTCAAAAACAATTTATGATTATTGCTTTAAACTTTACACATGTCTTTGTTATATTAATCTTAAGATCTGTATACTTTTTGGTGATGATTCAAAATTTCATTTTTGAGTTATTGAGTATTTTGTAAAAAAGGGGAAGGTTTTTATTACATGTTGTGCCGTATCTCAAAAACAATTTATGATTATTGCATAAACTTTACACACTTCTTTGTTATATTAATTTAAAGATCTGTATACTTTTTTGGTGATGTTTTAAAACTTTATTTTGGAGTTATTGAGTATTTTGTTAAACAGGGGAGTTTTTTTTTACATGTCACGCAGTATCACAAAAATAATTTATGATTATTGCTTAAGACTTTACACACTTCTTTGTTATATTAATCTAAAGATCTGTATACTTTTTGGTTTTTCAAAATTTTATTTTAGTGATATTTAGTTTTTTGTAAAAAAAAAAAAAACGGGTTGGGGGTTTCACATGTCCCGCCGTGTCTCAAAAACAATATATGGTTATTGCTTAAAACTTTCTCAGAAACTATTTATGATTGTTGCATAAAACATCCACACACGTCGGGCATATCATGCGCTCATGGCGCAGCTGTTTAATCTCCTGTTTTGTAGCAAGTAGAGATAAATTATATATTTTCCTACATTGTAATATATTGTTTTTATCCTGAAATGTACTCCCAACACTTAAAACTTTAGATTTTAAAATCTTAATGATTGTCACTAATTTCTCAAAGAAATCAACATAGTTTTAACATGAAGAGCACCCCAAAATGACCTGGTACATAAAAAGAAATATTCACAAAACCACTTGCTCAACATGGAAGAGGGTTAACAGGAGATTTTTATTTTGCTGTATTGGTATACCTGTTATTTGTACAATAGTCAGCTAATTGCAAGATAAATTGATCAAAAAGTCTTCCTGGTAAACATATGTATCTGTTCTCTTTGTGATGATGATCTGGAATATAAATCAAACGCTCTGTTCCTATCATGTGCACAATTTATCATTTATACAATGTATAACTTTTAATATTTGTACCAATTAGTAAACAGTGATTTAAAAGATTAGATTGTCTTGTGTTTTATTTTTTAAAAGTCCAAGTAATTGCACCTGTCTTATAGTTTAGTGAGAATTGCATAATAAAAGTGATGTATAATATATTGTGGGTTCAATGAACCAATTTTTCCATAACAATTTAGGTATTTAACTAAAGCTTTTGTTTAATGAAACATGTTATGCAAAAAAGAAGAAGTGGTATTATTGCCAATGAGACAACTATCCACAAAAGACCAAAATGACACAAACATTAACAACTATAGGTAAACGTACGACCTTCAACAATGAGCAAAGCCCATACCGCATAGTCAGATATAAAAGGCCCCATATGTCTGTTTTAAGCTATCAAGTATTATTAAAATGAAATGAAAAAGGCGGACCAAATTAGAACAAATCTGGTCAAAATTTCACATTTGAAAATAATGTGAACTTATTTCCAATAATGTAATTTCTTAAAACAAGTGTTATTTGATAATCAAAATGTTTTACCTGCTTATTTACATATTAATAAATGCTGGTAGTATTCATTTACATATGTTAGATGTTGCTTTTTGTTAAAAAGTAATAAGATATACATAGAATGACTTATTCCGCCATTTATCTGGATTTTGACAAACTTTGTGAACTGTATTACTACATTTAATACATGGTTAAATATAATGGGCTTAAATTACTTTTTTTGAAACTTAATGATCTAGAACTTGATAAATGGTGACATAGCCTCCCATAGGTAAAGAATTATGTAACACAAAACAAAATATATACTCTAGAAATTGGAAAGGGAAGATAAACTTTAATCTTCAGTTCAGTATTCCAGAGCTGTCCAATCAAGTGTACATCTTTTTAAGAAGGAAGTTTTGCTATCTAAAAACAGCCAGAAAGGAACTTTTTTGTAAATGTCAAATAATTCTTTTGTAAACATGATAGCTGTGCATTAGTATCTCTTTCATTGGAACACACCCTACTGGCCTCAGATTCAATTTACAATGCTTTTAGAGGTGACATTTACCTAGTGATATTGTCATTTCAAAATGAAAAAAAGACTAAATGTAGTTAATAGATATAAACTTAATTTGAGTTATAATTATTACTTTCTTGGTAAAAAAAAATATCAAAAGGTGTGACATCGTTATTCCACATATCAATTCTGACCTCTTGCATTATTTTTAATAAATAACATTTTTGGGTTAGTAAGGGGCTTAATGTACTACAAAATGAGTTGGATCCTGGAACAATACTTAAGGTGGTACCTAACACTACAGGGAGATAACTCTGTAAAATCAGCTAAACGTTTTAATTACGTTGTGTTGTACAGGGAATATTAAGCTTCTCAGCGATCAAAATTGGTGTTTGTCAAACTGCTATATAACCAGTGTAATTTTTCTGATAAAATGGTTGGTTCAAAATTTGTGAAATTTTTATATTTTTGCTAAAGGGTCTAAGTAAATACTTTGTCAAAATTATGAAAATTAAACGAGCCAAATTAATTTTAGTGAAAGTGTTGGGTACCACCTTAATTTTATGTAAAAAAAAAAAAACATAAAAAAAGATATTATCTGAAATTTGCAAAAACCATCTAAATGCTAATTGGTTGATCAAAAGATCAAACCTTGAGAGAACATCTTAAATCCTTTTGCACTTAGAACCTATGAATGAATTAAGCATTAAACTCTCAAAACATTGAACACAAATAAGCATTTATTGGTTCTAGTTCTTTTTGTCACAGTGACCTACATTTCTTGTTTGAGTGACCTACATTTATCAATGATATTTTGCCAATTTTGTCCTATTGTTAAACTTCAATTTGTTAAAGATAGGACATTGTTGAATGCATTGTTGGCTGAGTTGTCTCTCTGCATACTCTTTATTTATGTTATTTACTTTGCCATTAGAAAGTAACATTTATTTCTTAAGACATATATATTGTAACAATTTCGATTACCGGTAAGTTGGAATTTGGCTTTCAATTAAATGAATTGTCTAGATTTGTTTGTTTTTGATTGATGTTTTTAATTGATTTATTGTTGGTCATTTCAGACAATTGGGAATGGACTTAATACCAAGAGTTGATGGAGAACAGGTGGATGTTGATAGATGTAGTATTGTCAGGTTATACAGGGTTCACTTACAAAGTGCAGAAAATGCCAAATCTTCACAGGTGAGGGAACTATAGTATTCATATCACACAAGTTGAAACTGTTCCTTGTGAATATAGCGTGATAGAGTGTTGATATTAAGTAAATTAATACCTTGTTATATGGTTCATGTTCAGTGAATTTGTTATAACATGCCAATATTGAAAATAGTGTTAAGTGTACAGAGGTTAAACTTTAAAAAAATATTGGACCAATTAAAACTTAGGATAGAAAAAAAAATTTCCCACCATGAAAATTCAAAAATCATTGTTTACGCGCGTCTGGCGTACTAAATTATAATCCTGGTACCTTTGATAACTATTATCATAAAATTTGAATAAAGGAAGTTGGACCAGAGTGGAAATTTCTGTAAAAAATATTGAAAAGACATTTATCTCATGGTGTTAGCTACATAGTTTTCATATATAAGTCCCATGCATTGACTTTTAAGCTCTATATTTCAGAGGTTAGAAGACCAGCCTGCTTCATACCTTGTATACAGATGACTTATGTTACAAAGTTTGCGTCTGTTATATTTCAATTGTCTGTGACCTTATTTCATGGTTCAGTGACTGTTTAAAAAAAATGTGTATGTTTATTGTCATGTCATGATGTGAAATACTCACTAATGATCAGTAATACGATAACTATATTCAGTATATAGGTTCCTTGCAAGGTCTACATGTCCATTAGACAGAGGTCACCTGACCTCAACTTCATTTCATGGATCAGTGATCAAGGTTAAAGTTATGTGATTATGTCCTTTTCTCAGATATTATAGCAGTAGGTCAATGAATTGTAGAGTAAAGATACTAAGGTACATAATGATTGTAAAGTGTACATGTCAGTCGGGAAGGTGTCATCTTTTATTATTTTCACGTTTCAGGGGTTATTGTAAAATTTTTGCTTTTAAGTATGTTTTGGAAATATTATCAGCAATAGGTCAACTTTTTTTGGTAATAGAAAGATAATAAGGTGCAGATGTCTGTCTGGCAGGTATCACCTGTTCTTTACCTAGCTGTGATTCATTGGACATTTAAGTTTCCATAGTTTGGTCATTTTTTCATATATTTAAAGCAATAGGATAACTGTATGTAGTGTATGAAACAATTGTGAGGTGCTGGTCTGACAGGGTTCATCTGACCTTGACCTGATTTTCATGGTTCATTGGTTAATGCAAAATTTTTCTCATTTAGTCTGTTTCTTACATACTATAAGCAATAGGTCAACTATATTTAGTGCATGAAATGATTGTAAAGTACAAAAAAATAAGGAGATGTGGTTTGATTGCCAATGAGACAACTGTCCACAAGAGACCAAATGACACAGAAATTACCAACTATAGGTCACTGGTAGGCCTTCAACAATGAGCAAAGACTATACCACATAGTCAGCTATAAATATCTGTCTGACATTCACTTCATTTTCATGGTTCAAAGGTCAACTTTTTTTGGTTTATAGAATCAGCATTAGGTGTACATATCTGCCACTCTTTTCACAAAAAAATATTGCAATTAAATTTGATCATAAGTTATACTGAAATGTGTAGGACTTATGAGTATATATTTATTCTTAAGATTTGTTGTGAAAAGACTCACTGTTTGAATTGGTTCAGCTAACCATGACAGCATTTTCTTGGTTCATTGATAACTGTAAAGCTTTGTTTACAATGTTATAATGTATATCAAGTGATTTTTGTGTTGGCTTTAAGTTGTTGTTTTGGTCATAGAAGAGAAAATAAAGTTTAGACTATGTCCATTTTTCTCATATCAAGCCTTGTAAAATATGTTAAGTTGGATTGAAAAATGTTAGTTTATGGTACTTGTATTTGTAAATTTGTACCATGGACATAGAGAAATTCCCAGAATATGGCAAGTCCTTAAAAGAGTGTTAAAAGATACCAGAGGGACAAATTAACTCATAAATAAAAAAAAAAAACTACAACGCCATGGCTAAAATGAAAAGGACAAACAGACAAACAATAGAACACATGCCACAACTGGTCCGAGAACACAATTAATTCGTAGTGCATTTCTTTTAGAACATAAATGAAAATAAAAAAAATCCCACCTGCGCTTTCTCAAAGAAACTTTTACAGTGTGTTGTACTACTTTTGGGACAAATTATATCAAAATTATAGAAAACTTCATCGCCTCTAACTCAAAATATGGACAATTTTATGTTTAGGGCGTCTTGAAATCTTTTGACAGCTTCCGAAGTGCTCATTTTCAACCTTTTCCAGCTGGACCAAATCACTACTTTCCTTTAAAATTCTGGACCCAAATTTTTTTACAGTGTAATTTTATCCCCCTACTTGCGATTTGAGGCATTAAACATGGAGAAATAAATTTGGAAGAGGTATAAAAATTAATGGCAAGTAACCCACTGTCAACACTAGGGACTATATTTGTGAACAACGAAAATCAAGGGACGACAATGGTGGTCTCGGACCAACTTAGAAAAACTTGTCAACTTGCTATTCAGTTAAAATAATTAAGATGACACAAGTCATTTCAATGTACACTCTAGGTGGTAAATACTATATTTTCAAAATGTTTCTAGTTGAATGTTTTTTTATGGCACATATTATTTACAATTTCTATTTATTTTTGTAGCCAAAATACTCTAAGAAAAGACACAAATCAGTTTCTGTCAATACTCCTAAAGATACAGATATTGTTTTTAATGTTTTGGTGAATTTGAAAGTATCTCAGTGTAATGTTGGTGATGAATCTCAAATAGTGATGAGTGTTTATGATAACAGAGATCAGAAATTTGTAAGGTAAGATTTTCAATGCTGTAAAGATTGAATATGAGATTAATATAAAAATAAGAAGATGTGGTATGATTGCCATTGTGACATCTCCAAACAAGAACCCAAAATGAAGTAGAAGTTAAACTATTATAGGTCAATGTACATCCTTCAACAATGAGCAAAACCCATACCACATAGTAAGCTATAAAAGCCCTGAAATGACAAATCTAAAACAAGAAAATCAAAAGCCTGATGCTCATTACACAATAGTTAATGAAGCAATTATCTACTTGTGATTTTTGTGAACAATACCTTTGTGTTTGGTATATATCAATAAGACAGTAACCCAACAACATATTCCATCTTCTGCAGATCATTGAACTATTTAAAAATAATAGTCAGTTTTTACCAGAGATTCTGATTTCAGAAAATAGATGGTGGATGGAATTTATTGGAAAACTTCATTCAGTCATAAGCTTGAGGACTTCAGAAAACAAATCAGAATGTTATAAATTAAATCAATGTACTAATAATTGTTCAGGTTAAAGTGTATGAAAAAAAAGTTAATTTTATATTTTGGACTGACTGAGACAATTCAGGTTATTCCAATATAATGAGAGAACATGTGTCACAATCTTAAAAAACATATTTTAACAAAAATAATCAAACGTTGCATTTATTCAATTATTATTTGTAGTGAACAGTTTATAATTAGAATGAACAAAAATGGTGCTCCTATGAAACCAGAAAAACTTGATAATTGTTTTGGTCTTTTTACTGTAAGTACAACAGTTCTTTCCATTTTTGTTTTTTTATGAATGTTTATTTAAATAATATCATTTTGAGGTGTGGGGGGATCACAGAGACAGCAACTTGACAACAAAAAAGAAAGGAAAAATACATCAAGATAAATTCTTCCATTTAGACAGTACCTTACAAGCTATATTAGAATGTTGTTAGGCACTAACTGTTGACTGTCTGAAAGTCTTTTATCTACCATGTTATGTTATGTTATCATATTTTGCTGCTAAGGAATGATTTAAAACTATGATGTTTAAAAATATTTTTGGGTCAGTGTTTATAATTTTTTACGTAATACTGGATGGGGTTGATTTAAAACACCAAAAAATCTAATATTTACCAATTTGATTCTAGGAATTACCACTAGATGAATATCAGAAGTATTTGTATATAGTTGTTAGAATTTATAGAATTGGTAAGTAATCATTAATTGATCATTTAATGCTATATTGGTCTTCTAGCGTGGTCAATCATTACTTTCTTTTATCAATATCTTATACAAATGAAAAGAAGACAGGTAGAATTTAACTGGAGCATTAAGTGCTACCCTTTTTTCGTCTGTACATACTTCCAAAAACAGCTTCTGTTCTCTAATTTTAATTTGCCTCAATCAAATTTTATGAAACTTATACACAATGCTTATTTTATATCAAATATACATAATAAAATATATGGACTATTTTGATGAACTCAACAGCTGCTATTGTTTATGTAAACAAAAACATTTAAACTCATATATAACTGTATATTATTTAGGTCGGATGTTTTCTGACAGTTCTAAGAAGTCTCCCACACGCCCATACAGAAGACCCTTTGGTGTAGGAGGTAATTATATGTTTGTACAAAAATGTACTGTATAACTCAACTTTAAAGATGCGCATATAATATCATATGGATTCATTAGATGATATAACCTAAGTTTAAACAGTGAACCAAAAACCTCTTAAAAGAGATGCATAAAAATACCAAAGGCATAACTCAAACTCATAAGTTAAAAATAAACTGAAAATGTCATGGCAAAAAAAGGAAAAGCTATGAAAAGATAAACAACAGTACACAAAACTCATCACAAAAAAAACTAAAAAAACTCAGCAAGACAAACAACACCACTAGTGTGATCTGTACAGAAAGATGTTAACAAACTAACTAGTCAGTTTGATCACTGAGGCTCATAAGTAGAATCTTCTGTAATGATATTGTTTTTGCTGAAGCATGCCTTGGTTGAGAATATTTAAAAGGATGTACAAACAGATCTCCAAAGCACAAAATGTACTGAAAGAAAACATTAGGAGTAACAGTTACCAGTCAGCATATAATTTATTCTACTTTAAGCAGGAAAATTATTAGTTTGGGTCAATTGCTCATTTTTGGGGATATTGGTTAAAATGTTCATATTGATCCATCTAAGAAAATGAAAAATTACAAAAAAAAAGTGTATACATATTATTCCTGTTAACCAAAGACACTATACATAAGCTTTGATGTAGTTACTCGTACCGATTATCAGGTTATCTGCATGTTGATATCGTAAAATATCAGCTGCGAGACATGATATGAAGCTTTTTGTCGAGTGAGCGTAGCGAACGAGATCAAAAAGCCTTCATATCATGCCAAGCAGCTGATATTTTACAATATCAATATGCAGATAATCTGATAATCGATTTATCGGGCTATATTTGCGTGTTTCGGAAGTGTTTTCTTTGTTTCGCCAGCACACAAAAGATGACTTGATAAGTTCGGGTCAAAGTTATTAACGTCGGTTCAAACATTATGACGTCGCTGATAAGTCCGGGTCAAAGTTATCAAGGCCGGGTCAACCTATTTGACGTCACAAAGACATGATACGGAATAATATTAAGAGCTGAACAGAGTGATATAGACAGAGGGACGACCGATAATTTTGGTTATCAGCTGTTATCAAATCTGTTAATTTCATACAGATGTATTTTATTTTTTTCAGTATTAAGTATAGAGGAGGTTAAGAATGGGATGAACGAGGATTCCTGTGTTTGTTCAATTAATATATCATGGTAATCAGATATTCATACACATTAAGTCATTCTAGAATTCCCACAAAGGAATTTTATACCTCATCATTACTGATTTAGTTGGCAGAAGCAGGGAGGATCCAGTCTGTTTTAAAAGGGGAGGTTTCCAACCCATGATAAAGGGTGGTTCCAACTAAATGTCCTCATTCAAATGCCTTGATAGTGAAAAAAATGGGAAGGTACCTTATGATTTTGATGAATAGGAAATTTATTTGAATTTTATTCCTTAGTTCTATTATGGTTTCACAACAAGAACTATTACCATAATTTAATTTTATACAGCCATTTCAGAAAATTGGGTAACACTCAAATGGTTCTTTATTTGAGTGAAATGATAACATGTGATATCAATTATCCAATTAAGTAATTTGAATATTGTTATCATGTCATGATAATTTTTAAGTGTCATACCAATAACAAATATTATTTCCTTGTCCCTATTGAAAATTGTGTGGTGGAGTTAGGAGCAGAGTAGAATGTCATTAGGATAGAATTTCAGGTAAAATTAATAGGATGTGAGCTATTTTTTGTTCAAGAAGACAAATTTGGTTATAAGATAATGTCAGCCACATTTATTTTTCAAAATTAGGCTTAATTTATGTACCCGGACAACATGATTCTTCTTACAAAATGGCTTGTCTCCACCCTCTGTGTTACAAGGCAGCGTGTTAACCAACTGAGCTAAAGAAGTACTTCCTTAACTCAACTGTATACGACTGACTAAGGATCTACCATATTTTCTAAGGGAAGCAATCCTGTCACAATATGATAACTGAGTAACCACTCACCAATAGCTTTTACCTTAAGTTTGAAATTTTGTATTTAACTTTTCTAGTGTAAGCTTAATCTATCTCTAAGATTTTCTAATTTTGAGAAATGTAACTTGTTTAATTCTTAGAATATAAATGCCTTCAGTTTCAGTAAATTTCTTTTCACAATATTTTTATAAAGTTAGATACTTTAAACCTTAATCACTTAAATGAATGTTTTATTTATAGTTTCTTCTATATTTCAGTTGTATAGAAAATGAGGGAACTTTTCCAGAACTACATAAAGATCTGATTAAAAAATTGTCCAATCCAGGTGTTTCTTCTGGTGTCGGTGCTAATATAGGTAGTAGTACAAAGTTAGGTAGCAGTTCAGCACTTAGTAAAGCAGGAGGTAATGTGGGTAGGTTTTGTCAACTAATGAAACTACTCTTAGTCTGTCTACTTATTTAACAGGTAGAGTCACAAAGATCCATTTTTTAAGAAAGGTTGCTTCTGAATAAGCTATTTACTAGATAGACATTATGTTAGAAACTAAAACAATAGTATGCTAGATACTTTTAAAAAGAACTGTTTACTTGATACTTTTAAAACAACAATTTGAGAGGTACTGTAGATAATAAAACAATAAAACAATAGTTATAACAACAATATAATGAGCAACAATTGTTTCTCCAATACTATATGCAGTTTCTTTCATTTAATCAAAGTTTTTAACATGTTAGATACTTAATCCAGCTGCTATAGACAGAGGCAGATTAAGGGGGTCCCAGGGTTTCCCCCTTTTCGGGAACAAATTTGGTTGCTTATATAGGGAATCACTGAAGCCTGACTCGAGTTGGCCCCCTCTTAGGCAGTCAATGGCCCCCAACTGATAAAAATTTCTGGATCCGCCACTGATATTAATCATTAATGTTAAATAGCCAAGTTGAAACAGAAAGCATTCTTACAATCCTATTGGATTTAAATCTCAGTCTTTATGATAAGGCAAAAGCAAGTAGTACAAATGTACCAGAATTCAGAATTTCTTTCTTTCTTAAATCACATATGGTCCTTATGGTTGAAAGTAAAATATTCACTGACTCCAGTTCAAATTTTATACATACTGCTCAATCCAAATTCTACTTTTTTGCTTTTTGGCAAGGAACAAATTTACCATTCTTAACAGATAAAATATTTTTTTCTGTGTTTGCTTCTTATATTTATTAATGTTTAAAAATGTTTGAATAAACAGTTAGTCAAACCTGTCCACTGACCCAATATTTGTGGGTCATTTTTGACTTTTTCACCACTTGAAATCATCAGGTGGGTCACAATAATGTAAAAACCATGGTTGGTAAATCCAATAAGAAAATATTTATAAAAATCAGTTTTGAGCTTACAGAACCGAACTGGTAGTGCGAGAGAAACCAAAACTATCACCTATATTTTTAATTTTTAGCTTCTACGATAAAAGTTTTGTTTTTACTTGTAGGAATGTCCTTGACCTTTGATGTGTCTGTCTATGATGGTGACCTACAGGCAGTAAAAACAGATTACCCGGTGCTGTTTACAAAAGATATCACTATTATACCTAAGCTCAGTCAGTTTGATGTCATTAACCCAGGTAAAGAAATACCTCAATGTTAATTTTAAAAAGACAAAGTATTTTAATAACTCATATTTTTTTTAATTTCCTTTCTTAGAAGATCATATGCAGTATATATTAATTTCATTCAGTTAAACTAATTTTGAAATACATGTATATCATTTATCATATTCACATTTGTCATTTGTTCTTAATATCTCATCTAAGGCTGTTATCTAAAGTTAAAATGTGAATAAGGTAGGAATCTTTCATCTGTTGCTGTTTATAGTTTAAACATTTGAACTGTACACTAGTTATATCATTCATTCATTCATACTTTTGTTTGTTCATTCGTTTGTTCATTCATCTGTTTGTTCTTTCTTTCTTTCGTTTCATTCATTCAGTAATTCATTCATTTATTTCATTAATTCATTTATGTTTCTTGCTTTTGTACTTTCATTTAAACATTCAATGGAAAAGAAAGGATATTGTGTAGTTAATTTTGGCACAAAATCCCTGCATAAATTTAAAATAGAGTTCATTTATTCATTTTTACATTACATTCATTTATATGTTCATTCATTTTTAGCTCACCTGGCCCAAAGGGCCAAGTGAGCTTTTCTCATCACTTGGCGTCCGGCGTCCGGCGTCGTCGTCCGTCGTCGTCGTCCTGCGTTAACTTTTACAAAAATCTTCTCCTCTGAAACTACTGGGCCAAATTTAACCAAACTTGGCCACAATCATCATTGGGGTATCTAGTTTAAAAATTGTGTCCGGTGACCCCGCCAACTAACCAAGATGGCCGCCATGGCTATAAATAGAACATAGGGGTAAATGCAGTTTTTGGCTTATAACTCAAAAACCAAAGCATTAAGGGCAAATCTGACATGAGGTAATATTGTTAATCAGGTTAAGATCTATCTGCTCTGAAATTTTCAGATGAATCTGACATTCCGTTGTTAGGTTGCTGCCCCTGAATTGGTAATTTTAAGGAAATTTTGTTGTTTTTGGTTATTATCTTGAATATTATTTTAGAGAGAGATAAACTGTAAAAAGCAATAATGTTCAGCAAAGTAAGATCTACAAATAAGTCAACATGACCAAAATGATCAGTTGACCACTTTAGGAGTTATTGCCCTTTATAGTCAATTTTTAACCATTTTTCGTAAATCTTAGTAATCTTTTAGAAAAATCTTCTCCTCTGAAACTGCTGGGCCAAATTATTTGAAACTTGGCCACAATCATCATTGGGGTATCTAGTTTAAAAATTGTGTCCGGTGACCCCGCCAACTAACCAAGATGACCGCCATGGCTATAAATAGAACATAGGGGTAAAATGCAGTTTTTTGGCTTATAACTCAAAAACCAAAGCATTTAGAGCAAATCTGACATGGGTAAAATTGTTAATCAGGTGAAGATCTATCTGCCCTGAAATTTTCAGATGAATTGGACAACCTATTTTTGGGTTGCGGCCCCTGAATTGGTAATTTTAAGGAAATTTTGCTGTTTTTGGTTATTATATTGAATATTATTATAGATATAGGTAAACTGTAAACAGCAATAATGTTCAGCAAGGTCAGATTTACAAATAAGTCAACATGACCAAAATGGTCAATTGACCCCTGTAGGAGTTATTGCCCTTTAAAGTCAATTTTTAACCATTTTTCGTAAATTTTATATATCTTTTACTAAAATCTTCTTCTCTGAAACTGCTGTGCCAAATTGATCCAAACTTGGCCACAATCATCTTTGGGGTTTCTTGTTTAAAAAATGTGTCCGGTGACCTGGCCATCAAACCAAGATGGCCGCCACGGCTAAAAATAGAACATAGGGGTAAAATGCAGTTTTTGGCTTATAACTCAAAAACCAAATAATTTAGAGAAAATCTGACATGAAGTAAAATTGTTAAACAGGTCAAGATCTATCTGCCCTGAAATTTTCAGATGAATTGGACAACCTGTTTTGGGGTTGCGGCCCCTGAATTGGTAATTTTAAGGACATTTTGCTGTTTTTGGTTATTATATTGAATATTATTATAGATACAGGTAAACTATAAACAGCAATAACTTTCAGCAAAGTAAGATCTACAAATAAGTCAACATGAACGAAATGGTCAATTGACCCCTTTAGGAGTTATTGACCTTTGTAGTCAATTTTCAATCTGCTTCCTTTGTTTAATATTCACATAGACCAAGGTGAGCGACACAGGCTCTTTAGAGCCTCTAGTTTCTTTAATTGATTTATTATTTACTTATATTGAAAAGACTATAACCTAGGTAGTAATTTCAGCTTTCACATGATTATTATATAATCCTGAATTTATTTTTTAAAGCATTCTATGTGGATACAGTGATCAGGGGTAATTTGACAGTTTTAATAAAGAATAATGTTATTATAGTTTTTTCCTGTTTCTTTCCTTGTTTTTGGTGAAACAGTTACAAGTTACCATAGGTTTTTGAGTAGATGACTTTGGAATGCTCAAATTAGTAAATTATAGTATATTTTATGATTTGAATGTCTTAAATTCACTTGTACTGGTTAGTATTGAAATGATATGTAGATATGTGTTCATTTTTATGCCCCTCCTACGATAGTAAAGGGGCATTATGTTTTCTGGTCCGTGCGTCCATTCGTCCGTTCATCCGTCCGTTCGTCCGTCTGTCCTGCTTCAGGTTTAAGTTTTTGGTCAAGGTAGTTTTTGATGAAGTTGAAGTCCAATCAACTTGAAACTTAGTATACATGTGCCCTATGATATGATCTTTCTAATTTTAATGCCAAATTATAGTTTTGACTCCAATTTTACGGTTCACTGAACATAGAAAATGATAGTGCAAATTTCAGGTTAAAGTTTTTGGTCAAGGTAGTTTTTTGTAAAGTAGAAGTCTAATCATCTTGAAACTTAGTATACATGTTCCCTTTGATATGATCATTCTAATTTTAATGCCAAATTAGAGAATTTATTCCAATTTCACGGTTCACTAAACATAGAAAATGAAAGTGCGAGTGGGGCATCCGTGTACTGTGGACACATTCTTGTTTAAAAATAGATTAGTTTGTTTTTCTTGATCAACATTGAAAAAAATGGTAGTTGGCAAAATAGCAAAATAAAATCTATACTTTGTTAAGATTGACTCAAACTTTGTGAGAGAAAAATGAAAGTCCCAAATATTTTTGAATTCATGGATAAAGTTTTCACAAGAAAACTATTATATTTATCCGAAAATATAGGGTCATAAATTTAACACAGTCAATACATAAGAAACACTATCTTTAATCTTCAACTGAATTCTATTGTCTGCCATCTTTGTAACACTTGATAACCCCCAGTTACTCCTACACTATTTGACAGAAACAAAAGGAACTGACACATAATGGTTTACTTTTACAAATTATGACTTGAATGGAGATTTGTCTCATTGGCACTCATACCACATCTGCTTATATCTATTTACACAGACTACTCTAAGAGGAAGTAAATTTTGCACTTCCTGTTTAAGTTTTGATCATGCTTATTTCATCATTGGTTGTTTTTGTAAAGCTTTGGCAATGGTACAACAGAAGTATTATTTATGAAGAAAATTCTGTTATGGACATCCTCTGCCTTCTTTTGTTTTTGCTGGATTTTTTCTCAATTGTTTCATCACAGCTTTTTGGGGGTTTTTGCTTCACAGAAAATGTAGAACAACTGAAATATTTTATTACATTTACTGCAGATTATTTTGTAAAAATGTGATTATTTTACTTTTTTTCAATGCAAGTTCTAGGTGTTTTGGTGTTGTGACCTCTGTGACCTTTCAACCGTGATGTAGATGTAAATCACAGTAAATGTATATGTGTTGTTTGTAACAAGTTATGTGTTTTGTAATTGTATTTATATTTAACTTTGCAATCTTTGTAATAGTAGCATGTTTGAAAGAGTCAGTGTATAAGTTAACTTAATTGTTCATTTCATATACAAAATAAACAGGAAAAACTATCAGCAATGTAAACATGCAAAAATATATGGATTCAAATAGACCAGTTTAAAAATTTGAGAAGTTAAAGCTTAATTTTATCAAGTTTAATTAATAACAGGATACAAAGGGAGATAAATATTTGGGGAATTACTTTTGAACTTCAAGGGGTGTGGTTATGTTTTTTTCCCTAAAATATATTCTGATCCCCAATTTGATGAAAAAATATTATGGTTAAGCAGATGTCAAAAAAACAATTATGTTATTGGTAGGGTTGGATTTTTTTTTTTTTAAATGTTTGCAATATATGCCAAAAAAATAATTCTGACTTGAACAAAAGGGCATATGACATTTGCACCGATTTTGAAAATGTTTCGTTTGCGCTGATTTCATTTTTCATTTGCGCTGATTTATATTTTTTTCCTTATTGGATTTACAGGTAAGTTACAGGTTATACTTTTACATGTAAATTCCAGGAAATACAAAAAAAGCCACAACAAAAGGTAGAATACTAACGTGGGCCTACCTTTTACAAGCAACTAAAGCTATATTTAATATAGGTGGTACAGACCCTATTTGCCCGCTATGCAAACTTAAGAAAGAAAACCTTCAACATTTTCTCACAAGATGTCCATTTCTATGCCCCATTAAATCAGCGGAAAAGACTAATTTAAGAACTAGGGAAACATTGAGCCAATTAATTGTTGACTTCAAAAAAATAGTGGGTTCTACACTTCCAAAAGACAGTAATTTCTTAAATGCTTTTGAAACAATTTCTAGAGATTTGTGTGATAAATTACATCAACAGAGGTTAACTCAGAGCAATGCTCTATCATTATAAAAATTCATCATTCATCACATGGAATTGAACTTTTCTCAAAACTTGTCAAAGTTCAAACAGTTATATCCATGTTATGATTGATAATTCATAACATTTGTACAACTGGCTAACGAAAAAATGTCTTTAATGATATATAAAAATAAGAATTGTCTCATTGGCACTCATACCATATCTTCTTATATCTATTCACCTGTAATTTACCTGTGAAAAAATCAGTGCAAATGAAAGAAAAATTCGGTGCAAATGAAATGCAGATCGTCGCAAATGCAAAAGGCTTAAACAAATTCTATAACCGCCCTTGAAGTTCAGTGGTTGGTTCAGAACAAGAAATCTTTGTGTTGTGGCATGACATTGGATTGTAAAAAATGTTAGGAAATGCATTTTGTGCATGATTTGGTAATTAATGCTTTTTAGACATCCTTTTCCAAAACCTCTAATTGTGTTAGAGTGTAAGAATGTTTCACATAAACTTTTATTGTTGTTTTCACTTCTTTATAAAAAGCATTTTGTTATAAGCTTCAATTGGATACGTGGGATATATTTACTTTACTTGAAGATATTTATTGTCTTTTGAAATTAAGGATACACATAGAAATCTATCATCTAAAGCTAAGTTGATCCTAGATAATTCAACTATTTTTCAAACCCCTTTTAATTATATAGCTCATCATGAATTCCAACACACATTTCTCATTTCAAACTTTTTATATTTAAGCTCTCTGAATGAGTATTTACATGTTAATATGTCAAATTTGATGTGTGAATTTGAGAGTTTGACTCACCATTTGAAATGCCTCCTATTTACATGTATTGATTGAACAGGAATCATTCAATACAGAGTTGTTCCATTACCAGTTTCACTTGTTACTGACAGTGTTTTAAATTTCTTTCAGGGGAAGTAAGAAATGACATTTATTTGACCTTGTCAGAAGCTCAGTTTGAAAGAGGAAATAAGAAATCTCAAAAGAATGTTGAAGTTGTTGTAACAGTTTATAATTCTAAAGGAAAAGTAGTGGAGGTAAGTGTATGAAGTTCAAGATTAAACTTTTAATTGGAAATATGGTCATCAGCATCATTTTGCAAATTGTATTATTATTTTATTCAAAGTAGAACTGTTTTTGAATTGTGATAAAATGTTTACACTGTGTTTTTGTAGTCACAAAACATTGACACATCAACATCTGTTCTTTATAGATAGACAAGTAATACATTACAAGGATTACAAGAGTCATCAAAATATAAACTGGATAGCAGACGACACTAACCATCTTTATGATATGTCAAGTTGAGATTAAAGAATGTTAGTTTATGAAGAAGTATCTACTAGTTGGTGTGCCATTGCATAAGCATCTATCTATTTTACGTCAGTAAGATTGTTATCCCTGATCTTTCATTCATTATTTCAATAATATTGATTTTTTTCTACAGCTGACAGATTTGACTCAGTATTTGTAGATACATATTTATTTTTTAGAAGTGTATACACCATGGTTGCGGAGAAGATCCACTAATTCATTTTCCGTCCTGTGTATTTTACCATGACAACTATCCAAAATGGCAAGAAACAATTAAGGTATATTTATTTTAGTGTCAGTATCATAATGGATTGTCATTAATACTATATTATTGAAAGACCCAAGCATGGGAACTACAGTTTACAATGAAATTTTCTTTCTTGAGAAGTTTGATAGCAAATTTTTATACCATCTATTCTAGAACTTTTCAGATCTCTCAGAAACATGTAGCAATATTTTTAATTGTCAATATGTTGAATGAACTTAAAATATTTCAAAAATTAATATAAAAACAAAATGCCTTTAAAAATAGTCAGCAACATCAATTTTAGATCACAGTAGAACTTTTGAATATGACTACATTTTTAAAAGGATGTTTGCTTGTCATGTTTTGGGATTTTTGTCAGATTTTGGGAATCCTTTGGTTTTATCCATTTAAATCCCTAATAAAACTTGCCCATTGACCCCCATTTTCTTCTTTTTTATATCTTTTACATACTGTGGATTCATTATTATTCTTGGATACCAATTTTTGTGGAATTCGTGGGTACAGTGGAACCACGAAATCAAATGTTCAACGAATATCATCTTTTCAATAGGCTTTGCATACAGAGATTGACAAAACCACGAAATCCAATATCCACGAATATGCAAGTTTTCAGCAATCCATGAAAATTAATACCCACGAAAATAAATGAATCCACAGTATATAATAATCCACAGTATATAATAATAAGCCATCTGTTAAAGTAACATGTTTAACCACGCCACATTATTTATGTATGTGCCTGTCCCAAGTCAGGAGCCTGTGTTTCAGTGGTTGTCGTTTGTTTATGTGTTACATATTTGTTTTTCGTTCATTTTTCTACATAAATAAGGCCGTTAGTTTTCTCGTTTGAATTGTTTTACATTGTCTTATCGGGGCCTTTTGTAGCTGACGATGCGGTATGGGCTTTGCTCATTGTTGAAGGCCGTACGGTTAACTATAGTTGTTAATGTTTGTGTCATTTTGGTCTTATGTGGATAGTTGTCTCATTGGCAATAATACCACATCTCCTTTTTTATATATTATGTAAATTTTATTATTTTTTAATAGTTTTTGAGAACTTGATAAAGCTATGAAAAGTCAAGAGAAAACATTTTCCTTCCAAAATTTCAATGGCTAATATCTCGAAAACAAGCACATTGACCTACATATTTTTTTTGTGCTTTTGATTCCTTTATTAATCACCTTTCAATATATACTAGTGTTTTGAAAAGTTAATTATTTTGAAACTGAGCAGCTACCTCCCTTTAAGTAAATTGTAGTATAGTTTTTCATTTTGTTATATTTTCAGATCTCATTACCAATGGATGAACTTCCTGGATCTCACATTAGATTTGATGTTTACCATTGTCAAGGTATATTATTCAATGTGTCTTAGATCTTCTTAGTTTGTTTTTTAAGGAGATGACATAAACCAAGGCTCACATCTAAAGTTAACCTTAAGACTTTCAAAATGGTCGAGTGCTCAACACCATGACTACTCTAAATCATTTCTAGTAAAGAAGTTGTATGCAAATTGAACAAATAAAATGAAAACCAATTCTCAATTCACGTAAGAAAAGGAGGGAAGATGAAAATCATTCGTCATTGATTGTTGAGGGTTCTAAAATATAGTCTGAGACAAGTTAGTGCAGAAAATACTGAGTTATACACAACTGAATAATTATCTTGACTTTAATATCCTTCTTCTTACAATATTATTTTTTCTTCTTACAATTCAATATTTGGATGCCATTCATCCCATATTTTACATCTGTTTAATGTTGTTCATTAATATATATTTGCAGCCAGAAACAGAGCAGAAAAGAAACTTTATGGTTTTGCTTTTATGAGAGTTACTAATAATTTACAAATTGTTATCAAAGATGGATCTCATAATCTTTGTATATTTAAGGTAAGAAAAGATCATGGCTGAATTTAAAGCTTTTTAATTCCAACATTTCCTATTTATCATTTCAATGGCATCTCAACTGTTTCTATTTAAACTATACTTTAAAACAAGGAAAACATAATTAATACTTTAACATTAGTACATGTCGTTATTCTATATGTTTATTCTATTCTTAAAATATTTTCATTGGATCAACATTATTGCATCAACCTAAAAGTTGTATGTTAATGATACACCCTTGAATTTACCTTTATTTTTTTATTTCTCATAAGAATAAAGAAATGTTTCCTTTATTCCTGCGCGTATTTTTCTGCAATACAAAAAAATATGAGCATAAGAGAATTATTAAACCAAAGTAGTAATTGATAAATATACATAAAATATTATTTCATTTTATAATGATACATGACTTGGTTTTATTTTATAGTGTGAAGATGAAAAGAAGATCAAATTTGAGAAATATTGCAAAATACCATTTCTGGCAGAAGATTATGGCGAGACCACTAAACAGTCATCTGCACAGTCGCCTACATCAGCACCTTATGACAGACATCAGCGAGAACATATAGGAATTAGAACTCTTTTATGTTCTACAAAGTTTACACAAACATGTAAGATAGAAATTCAAGTATACACATATTAAATACTACTGTACTTGTACTTTTTTTAGCGGGTACTTATTTTTGCAAATTTTGTATTTCAAACACGTTTGTGGGTATTTATTTTCACGATTTTATAATTATTGCCTTTAAGTTAAAAGGTTTGATTTAGATTCCTGTGTATTTATTTTCGCAATAATAACCCAACTGTGAAATTTGTGAAAATAAGTATAATTACAGTAATTCTAATAATGTGTTCTTTATTTTAGCTTTGTAAACAATACAACAATGTGTTTAGATATAAAAATAATTAGATAGGAAATAATGTATGTACATTGATATTTTATGTGTATAAGTAATAGAAAACGAAGAGGCAGTGCTAACAAAGAACAGATCTTCATATCTCAGGCATGGGAAATAAATGTATATTGTTTGTTGCTTTTATTTTCAGCTGAGCTCCTTGGTGTGTTAAACTGGAGAGAAGAAAAAAGTCATATAGATAAAAATCTGAATGAACTGATGAGTGTACAAGGCACTGAAGTGATGAAGGTATGTATGTCACTGATAGCTGATATATAATGTACAGGAAACATTTATTTGAAGGTCACCCTTGGAAACAAAGTCCATAAGTGTTACTTCAGCAACAATCAGGTTTTTAGGTTAAGATTGCATGCATTCATGGGACAGGCTTGATATCTACATCTTCCAATGTTAATCATGGATAGTTTAAACAGAACCGTGCAGACAAGTGATCATTATATAGGTCTTATTCAATAAATGTCATACAATTTATAGGTGATATGTTATACTTTGATATATAAGATACAATATGATGAATATTTGAATTACAATTTTTGTCAAGAAAACATTTATTTTTATCAAAAACTTCAAACTTAATGCATGGCGTATAAATCTTTTATACAGGATCAACTACAAATGTACAATCATGAAAAAACGTGGATTACTCAAACTCAATTTGAGTTGTCTAGCAAAATGAAATGAAAAATTAAAACAATGTTTACCGTTCAGTGCTCACAAGCACTTTGATTGCGTAATAGAGGTGAACTTAATAGCAGCTTTAGCTGTAATTGAAAATTGTAAAGTTATTTTTATGGTTTTCACTCACTTTTCTTTTCCATATGTACATGTTATTGACAGAAAGATATCGGAAGACATTGGATGATTTTTGAGAATACTTACCATACTTTATGTTGGTTTTTTTCTATAGTGGTCCCTCCTGGCTGAAATGGGAAAAATACATTTATAACACCTTTTTAAGTTATTTGTTTATCACAAATACTGTAAAAGTACTTTAATTCGTGGGTATCAATTTTCGTGGTTTGAGCAATATTTACATATTCGTGGGTTTTTAAATTCGTGGATTTTAGTTTTCTTAAAAAAAAAAGAATTGAAAAAATTAAAGCCTTTAGACACGAAAGTTACAAATAGTCTGGATTGAAGGAAATTGCAAAGTAAACATTGACCCGTGTAAATCCTAGTGACAACACTAATTAACCCAAGATTAAAGACCATGAAAGGTGTAAATTAGGCCATAAACATGTCACCTAAAGAAAACAGCAACATAAACAAATGATATAAACGTATCTCAAATTGTCAAATGATTTTTATCATAATCAAGCCCAGCATGAAAATATTATTTCCCATGTGTACGAAAACTATGAGGATATAAAATGAACACTTTATCATACTAGCATATCAATACCGGAAATCTGACTTTCATCATCAAAAATATTTTTATGAGAATTAAAAGATCAAAAGTTGTACAGTTTAGGTTATTAAAGATTAAATGGGGGTCTCATTGGGGGGTTCCGATCCCAGATCCCGCTTACTGTTTTGTCAGATTCCCGTATCCCGCTTACACTATGTACGTAACCAATTCTCATTTTTTTGTCATTTCCCGGGTCCCACAAGACCTCATTTCCCGTTTTCACACTTTATCATACTAGCATATCAATACCGGAAATCTGACTTTCATCATCAAAAATATTTTTATGAGAATTAAAAGATCAAAAGTTGTACAGTTTAGGTTATTAAAGATTAAATGGGGGTCTCATTGGGGGGTTCCGATCCCAGATCCCACTTACTGTTTTGTCAGATTCCCGTATCCCGCTTACACTATGTACGTAACCAATTCTCATTTTTATGTCATTTCCCGGGTCCCACAAGACCTCATTTCCCGTTTTCACGACACAATAATTTGACTTTCACGTTTCACGCTTACGAAAAATCGGCAATCCCGTGTCACGCTTAGACCCCAATGAGACCCACTTAAATGAGTATACTCTTCCATGCAGGTGTAGTTCGGTGACTGCTATTAAAGTATTCTCTGATTTAGCGTTATTCAATACTTTCTTTAGATCATATCAGTAGTCAAACCTACATGGTAATCTTTCTTGTCTTGATTTGGACAATGGTTGTTTTATTTCGTTGGACACTTAAATTCGTGGATAGAGTCATCCACGAAAACCACGAAAATTGGTACCCCACGAATAAAAGTACTTTCACAGTAAGTGATATTGTAACTGATCATGAATGACCCATCTTATTTGCTCTATGAGTTATTATTGAATATAGAACAGATAATGATATATGTTTTGTATTTTCAGTTTTTACAGAACATTATGGACCGTTTATTAGAGATGCTGGATGATGGATGTACAAACAAAGCTCCTTATTGTTCCAAAGTCTTCCAAGTTATTGTAAGTATAATTGTTAAAAGAATTGTAAAGCAGCTACATGAAAAATACGTTTGATATATTAATAGCCCATTTTCCATACACAATTTATCATTTATATTCTGAATTCTGTTGCTTTTGGAATTCTTCTTCCACAAATGTAAAGCACTATGGTTAAGGTATCCTAACCAGGGGACGATAAAATTTGGGTGATACAAGATTTGTGATATGGATATGAATTTGAGTTAGGAATTTATATCAAATATGTAAGATTGCCGCAGTAACTGCTTACATAAAGTCATAGCAAATTAAGACTAAACACATGATTATACTTTGGTCTCATTTATCTATCTGATATAAGGAGCACTATTTAAACATTTTACTTTGACCACAACATTATATATGTACCAAAATAATGCACTTTATGACATAATAACAAAAAAATGGGATCCTCCACGAGGTTTACCAAAGACTTGAACATTGTTTTTTGCTTCTTCTCCCTTAGTATGCAGAATAAATGAGTAAAAATAAAGACTGTCAGTGTCAAAATAATAAATCCAGATAAAAAGATATGTCTTCTTGCAATTACCTTATGAACTAGCACTTAAAGATTCCAGGTAGTGTGTATGTCTTGTTCAAAGCAGCTTTCACAATCTTTTCCCATTAGCATGTTCTCGTCCTGAAGATGCACATAGTTTCTCACATACGGTTTATATGTTGGAAAGGATGGGATTTTAGGGGATAAATTTCATAGAATTACAGAACAATAGGGATTTCAATATGTATACAAATAAAAGCAAACGAATTATTTCACAATTTATATAGAAACTAAGGTTCAACTCCCTCAGGCAAGTTGACCTTAGACGGATTTGGCTAATCATTGTAAAATTGAGAATGGAAATGGGGAATGTGTCAAAAAGACAACAACCCGACCAAATAAAAAAAAAACAGCAGAATGTCACCAACAGGTCTTCAATGTAGTGAGAAATTCCCGCACCCGGAGGCGTCCTTCAGCTGGCCCCTAAACAAATATATACTAGTTCAGTGATAATGAACGCCATACTAATTTCCAAATTGTACACAAGAAACTAAAATTAAAATAATACAAGACTAACAAAGGCCAGAGGCTCCTGACTTGGGACAGGCGCAAAAATGTGGCGGGGTTAAACATGTTTGTGAGATCTCAACCCTCCCCCTATACCTCTAACCAATGTAGAAAAGTAAACGCATAACAATACGCACATTAAAATTCAGTTCAAGAGAAGTCCGAGTCTGATGTCAGAAGATGTAACCAAAGAAAATAAACAAAATGACAATAATACATATATAACAACAGACTACTATCAGTTAACTGACATGCCAGCTCCAGACTTCAATTAAACTAACTAAAAGATTATAATTTCATCATATAAACATCAGGCACAATCCTTCCTGTTAGGGGTTTAGTATCATACCATCATAACATATATGAAAAGAACATAACCCGTGTCATGCCATTAACTGTTTTTAGAATAAATGTGTTTAGTTCCGACGCAAAGACCTTATCAGTGACTCAATATTAACACCAAAATATGCAATCTTTAATGACTTGACAACAGTTTCGTAATTATATCCCTTCTTAATAAGTCTATTCAAAGGTTTTGTAAGTTTCTGAGGTGAATACTGACACCTTTGTGCTTTATAAAGAATGTTTCCATAAAAAATTGAATGTGAAATACCTGAACGTAGAAGAAGTCTGCATGTTGAGCTATATTTACGAATGATGTCTTTATGCCTTTGTATGTCATATAGCTCTTCAACTGTTTCTATTCTTAATTTACATCATTATCATTCAAAGTTTGGGCTTTGAGCATTCCTGATGAAGATAAAACCAGAAAAAAGCTTATGATGGATGCTATTTATAACATTTTATTTCATTTGTTATAGGTATTTATATTGAATTTATTATTGGACACAAGATTTGAGAATTTTAGACCAGTTTATGAGGACTACTTAGCAAAGACCTTTTCTTTTCCTAATGTTTACAAGTAAGTTATATGTCATATGACTTAATATTCATTTAACTCATAATTTTATTATTTTAAGCTGAAAATCTAGACCAGAATACTTTCTTTTATTCACCTCCAATGTCATATCTTTGAACATACACAACTGCATCTTAAATCGGTTAAATATATTTTTCTACTGTTTAAAGTTTTTATTGTCTTATTAACTGTTATTCAATAAATTCACATTCAGATGATAATTTAAAACTTTTTTTCTCAAGACATTTAATGAACCAGTTTGCCTTTGGTATAGAACAATTCTGTGAAGGGAAAGCGTTCACTTTGTCAATGGCAATGAAGGTAAGAATTGTTATGAAACTCAGAATTAGTCAAATAATATTGAGAGGAAGCTTTTTGACATTGCGAATATTGATGTTCTGTGTATTATTTACAAAGATTTCCAAATTGATTTGTTTTATGAAAATTGCTTTATCAAATAAAGTATACTCTTGAAGTGCTTTAAATCTATGAAAAAAAAATATTCTTTGTGTGCATTGAAAATATTTGATAAACAAACATATAATTTTTAATATAAAAACATTTATTATGCAAACAGTAATATATTTACCTGCATAGATGAGAAATACAAAATCTAAATTTAAGATACATGATATTGACTGTAGGTACTTGGAGAACTAATGAGACTTATAACAAGATCAAGACAGTTAGAAAAGGAAAGGTAAAAATACCAATACTGTTATAGCTTCATTCTGTTAACAGAACTATAGTTTCCTATTATTTCATTATCCAATGCTTCAACTTTTATTCTCTAAAGTTTTCTTTTGTAGCTAATTTTTATGGATTAAATAAGTTAATAACTATACATTTTTTGCAATTAATCATGGTTGAGGTATTTTTTGATAAATGGTTCTAATGGATTCCTTTCTGTTCTTGGGATACAATTTTTCATGAATTTCTTTGATTAAGGTTTCCCACAAATTTATATTAAAAAATATACACACCCTCTGTAGATTTGTGTACAGATTTTGGCAAAACCACTGCACCAAATATCCATGAAAACATGAGTTTTCCTCAATCAGTGAAATTTGGTATCCACAAAAATCAATAAATCAACAGAATATTGTATAGCGGATTATTTTCGCTGGGTGTAAATTTTCGCTTATTTTCGTGGATGGAACAAAATCACCAAAATAAATTCAGCCAACTTAAAAATGTCCATGCAAAGGTATTAGTAAAAATTTTGATACGCCAAAATAATAATTGCCAAAATATTTCTTATGACTTATTCAATGAAAATCGTGAAAATAACCTGCTATACGGTATGTAGTATTTATTCAGTTTGTAGTGCTATGAACTATGAAGACTGAAAGGATAAAGATTTTTAATACAGTTCTATAGTTATTTTAAAATCTTTTATCTTTTGTAGTCCTTTTAATGACAGAGAAAAGGAAAAAGAATTTAGAATAAAACTTCAGCACCTGTTTGAAAAAATGGGACGACTACTTTCACAACAGGATGAAAAGCTTAAAATTTCTCAGGTATGATGAATTTATATGATTTATTTAATTAAAATTCATTTTAGGTAGGCAGTAATTGATGCCTTTTCCACAATTTGTGTGCCCATATCATAAACTTGGATATGTATAGTCAACTAAGGCTATATTCGCAGTTAGTAACTCAAATAACTTGACACACTCAAGTGCTGTCAACATAGTTTGAAGCATTGAATGGGTCAACTGTCACTCATGAAATAGCATCTGTAGTTAATTGAAAGTTCATTGTTGCTGGTTAAGTGATTTTTAGCAGGTGGAAAATAAATGCCTCATACAATGTAATACATTGAAAAAGTGTAAGCCAGTGAATTTTCTAACCTTGTAAATGAATAGACAAGTTCTTGAAAACTTTTACAATAGAGGTTACCATCCCATGATGCATACAATGTTTAAATTTTACAATTTGATATATCAAAATGAAGGTATGTTTGTTTTAAATAAATATGAAACATTTTTCAGATGGAACTATTATCAAATCTACATAAATGCTATGAACCACTGATGGAGTTGATAACCAAAAGAGAATTAGCAGACCAAGTCCGAGATGTGATCACACATTTACCTAAGGCCAAAGATTTACCTGTTGAAATTAGAAGGACCAAGATGGAATTTATACAGAAAACTGTTAACTCTGATCTGTTTAGAGATGATGGTATGACTTCGTATATTGCTCAATTAGTCTTAATTTTAAATTATTATACTCGTCCCAGACTCTAATACCTGCAATCTTTTCAGAATCTCAATGGGGGATTTTAAAGCGCAAGAGGACTTAATACTCCTCTAATATTGTCATTAGTGTTTTTATCTACTGTATTTGGTCACAAGTGATAATTTGTAACTTAGTTTAGATCTGTCCGATACTCACTTCCAGTTTTCATATTCTTTTTATTACAAAATGTACTAGTGGAAGTGTGTTTAGCACAACATCACATGCATTCTTGCTAGAATTGGTTATATTGAGATAATGAAGATAAAACTATTATGGTCTGAAATTTTCAGTGGTTTTAAATAAGAACTTCAGTATTCATGCATTTTGGTCGATTGCAAATATGCCAATTTGAGATATTTGATGTTTAATATTTTCCTATTCGAGATTCTGTTTTATGAATTGCTTATTTCATAGTTTCTTTGTTATACCCCCGATTTAAAAAAGGGGGGTATACTGTTTTACCTCTGTCAGTCCGTCCGTCCGTCAGTCCGTCCGTCCCATGAATATTTTTGTCTCATTTTTCTCAGGAACTACAATACAAGGATTTCTGAAATTTGGTTTCAGGGTTTATCTAAGTCACCTATACCGTGTGATGCGTTTTCAGATTGATCACTTGACAACTTCCTGTTTACCGAACACTTGTATGATTTTACACATGATAAAATTGAGAATGGAAATGGGGAATGTGTCAAAGAGACAACAACCCGACCAAATAAAAAACAACAGCAGAAGGTCACCAACAGGTCTTCAATGTAGCGAGAAATTCCCGCACCCGGAGGCGTCCTTCAGCTGGCCCCTAAACAAATATATACTAGTTCAGTGATAATGAACGCCATACTAATTTCCAAATTGTACACAAGAAACTAATATAAAAATAATACAAGACTAACAAAGGCCAGAGGCTCCTGACTTGGGACAGGCGCAAAAATGCGGCGGGGTTAAACATGTTTGTGAGATCTCAACCCTCCCCCTATACCTCTAACCAATGTAGAAAAATAAACGCATAACAATACGCACATTAAAATTCAGTTCAAGAGAAGTCCAAGTCTGATGTCAGAAGATGTAACCAAAGAAAATAAACAAAATGACATAGCCAAGTTGAAAATTTTCGTCACATTTTTCTCAGGAACTACAATACAAGGATTTCTGAAATTTGGTTTCAGGATTAATATAAGTCAGCTATACTGTGTGATGTGTTTTCAGATTCATCACTCGACAACTTCCTGTTTACCGAACACTTGCATATTTTTACACTATTAATATTATCCACTTGCGGCGGGGGGTATCATCAGTGAGCAGTAGCTCGCAGTTTCACTTGTTTTAAAATCTTTTCTTATCTTTGGTATAATTTACTGACAGTTTCCATGTAATATTCTTAAGTTTGTATTTCTGATGAAAAACAAATCTGCTTTGAGGTTTAGAAGACAAAGCAAAGTACATGTTTTTGTTGACAAAACTATTTAAATGAATGGTCTTATTTTGAAAATTGAAGCTTCTATTATAATAATATTTACTTTTGTCTATATTGAAAATGTTATATTTTCAGAATCTCGGAGTACTTTATTATCCTTATGTTTGAACCATATAAAGGCATGTCTGATAGAGCGATATTTCCTCGACATACAAATAGCTACTTCAATACTTGGAGATATTCTGGAGATTTTTTTTAACTTGAAAGAGGTAAAAAATTTATTTAGTATTACTAGCATAAACACATCAGCTTTATTAAAGTTGGCTATATAAGATTTTGTGTTACACAATCAAATATTGTAACTATTTTTAATTTCTATGAAAACATAAGCCATTGATTAAAAATCATAAAGATGGAATTTAAGTCATGTCAACAGTTTCAATTTCTATTCTTAAAGGGAAAATTCACGATTTTTTACTTATGGTTTAAATATGTTCATTATGACATAATATATATATTCACAAAGTTTTATCGCTATATGTGCAGTAATAAAGGAGAAATTCAATATTTAATGAAAAAATATTAACTACTTCCTGTAGGTCGTGACGTTTTCTCCTGGTTTTTGCATGCCGGGATTTAAAAAACAATCATTAAAAGTCTTGGTTTTTAATCATATTTTAACGTAATCGTAAGCGCGCCGATGACTTATGCTTTATCTAATAACCATCCGATAATAAGAAGATAAAACGCACATACGTTCAATTGTACATATTCATGAGATAAATTTTCTATGTTAAACGTATATATTCGAATTATTTTTGTAGACAACACAAAAAGTTATAAATTGATTTTTAATTAATGTATTTTCGGACTGATAAGGTGAACAAAGTAAAGTACAATAATCTGTATAGACAATATGTTGGTGTACTCTTATTGACCTTTTACTATCTCTGCTATGACTTGGTTGATACGATGTGTGTATTCACGGTTCTGTAGCAATACTCGTAGATGGCTTGTTGAAAGGTAAATTGTTATTTGCAGTTCGGTATTTAACCACGCCTCTCGGGCACACCTTGCCAGGTGTGACTGTCTATTCGGATCAGTGAATTATAAGACATGGGGAGCATCCAATACACATATTTAAAATATATATTCAAGTTGGTGACAAATAAAAATTGATCGCCGTGGAATTATTTAATTATGTTTGGTGCTATTATTTATTTGAATTCAAATAAGTTAATTTACTAAGAAATACACAATTTTTGGTTAAAGACGGGAAACTTAATTCATATGTCCGATTGAAATGATTTACACCTTTTGTCCTTGATTGATGTCTAATAAAAAGGAGAACTTAGAAATTATAAATAGCTTTACCAAAGTATTTTTATTTGTCTTTATTAGGCAAATAAATGAATGAGAACACTTAGATTTAGACTTTTTAAAAGCCACGTACAAATTAATAACTGGAAGTCACTGAAGATAACTCTACCGAAGCGGAATATAATATGAACGAATAAAGAAAAAATATATTTGTACTTGAGAAGTCTTAAAACATTGACAGCAAATTTAAGGTCTTCTTGGAATGGAATCGAAAAATTACGAATAGATATTCTTTATCAAGTGTGAAAAACGTCAACCAAATTTAATCATAATCGGGGACGTCCTTATTAAAGTAGTCTTCGTCTCACAACGTATAATACTTAATAACTATTTGACCAAAGATGTTTAAAAACAAAAGACAACGAATTTAATGTCATCTTTCCCTATTTTTGAATGTAATTATAAGTCTGTTCAATTTGCAAGAATACCCCTAAAGCGGACAAATATATGACAAGCAGTTTATTCTTTAAATTTGCTGTCATTGAATATCAAGAAAGAAAATAAATCCCGAAAATTATTTGAAACTTTAATACTCAATAGCTTTCCTAGAAAATATTCACATCCCTCGGGGATTATTAGTGTACGTCCAGTTGCATATGTCGGAACAGTTGTGGTGATGACGAATTTCTTTCTTTATAATTGATATATAAATCTGTGATTTTACTATGTTCATAACTTCGGTGAACCAAAGCAAGTTATAGATCGACCTGTATTTAAATCAAATTGGTCCTCTTCTTCTTCTTCTTCTTTCTTTGGTATACAATAGTCTATCGAATTGGATGATTACATACTGTTGGTATACGTGGACTAGTCTATTTACAAAACTTTTACCCCAATTTGCACAAAATGTATGTTTCTTTCTTATGTTCAATGTATACATGTATATATTTTAAATTGCGCTGTAGTTCCGTAACTTTCTATCTGGGCGTATAAACGAATCGTCGACAAGTGCGCACGTTTTTTTAATCAACATTTCTGGAATGATCCAACTATGTCCTTTACTATTGACAACGAGTAAATATTACATTGTCCCAGAGACATATAATACAATTATATGTCTCTGATTTTCCCCAAATTAACCCTTGGAAAAAATACGTATATTTGTATATCTTCAATATTTTTTTTTTTTTTTTTTGTATCATTTTTTTTTTTTTTATAAAATATTCTTTACACCAGAAATTTTATTTATAAACAAGCGTATGAGTTAAGTAATGACTAGTATATTATATCACTTTCGGACACGCAAGACAGAGATGTATATTATACATGCACCTGATAGTTCAAAATGGAAAGTTATAAGTGATCGGCCGTGTACACTGATCAATACCTACAGAAGTGAAACGATGCATGAACTTGCAGGCCCGACAGGAAATCGCTTGAATACCTGGTCGTGTCACCTTACACCCCTCACAATACCTTTGGGAGTAATACCTTAAGCCATGCGGGTGATCAGTGGAGCGAAGATCCTAATTTATTTGAATAAAGTATATTACTTTAAAGAATTATGAACGAATTAGATTTTCGAAAACAATTTTCACGGAACTCTTATTTATGATTTGAACTTTGACTTTTTAACTAATTCCAATATTAACAGTTTAAAAATAACAGACTATATGGTTATTAGAAATATAAGAACATTTTCCGAATCAAGTTAGTTAGTCAGATAAAACAACCGTACGATTGACAAGATATCGACACGTAATTACGACAACATCGGTTACTGTAGTTTTGTTTCTTTATGGTTTATAGACATATCGTGATTTTTATTTGGACAAGATAACAAAATGGCGGAACGTAAAGAACTGATACTCAAAATTTAAAATCGATGGTGATCTCTTATCTAGCGGAATAAAACTTTAATATTTATAAATTTGAGCATTTTTATACAGAATGGACATAATATGAATTTTTGATTTTTTTGCGAAGTTTCCCTTTAAATATAAAATATTTGTATGACATAAGCATTCAAATTTCAGTTTTGTTTGAAGCTTTGAGACTTTTTATGTATAGCTTCAGAAAAATGCTTTTTGGCATGCTTGGTGGGGGTGTTGTTAAATGATATAAGTGACCTATCTATTCAAGAAATATGAAAAAGCCAAATATATAAAAGATAATTTCACAAATTTGTTCCCTTAAAGAAGTAATGAAACAAAAATACAGATTAATAAGCATATGAATAATGTGAAATGCCCTAACTAAGGCTTACTAACTGTAAGATACTGAGATACTGTGGATTCATTGATAATTGTGGGATACCAATTTTTGTGGATATTGAGGGTGTGGGTTACACACATTTAGCATCTTGTATTTCAAAATTATCAAAACCACAAAATTTAATATTCACGAAATTACAATTTTTATCCAATTTCTTAAAATAAATGAATCCAGAGTAAAATAATATTTTATATAATTGTGAATTTAAGACCAAAAGATTATGTCCTCCACATGTTCAGGTAAGTACCAAGTCCTATAACCTATCATTGTTGTTGTAAACATGTATTAACTTTGTGTGCATTGTTAACATTATAATTAATCTGCATATTATTTTAAAAGAAGGTTCTCTAGCGTTAGTTTTTCAGGGAGATGATCTTTGATCATGAGGTCCCTTCCCATTCTTCGTTATGCCCCACCTACGATAGTAGAGGGGCATTATGTTTTTTATGCCCCACCTACGATAGTAGAGGGGCATTATGTTTTTTATGCCCCACCTACGATAGTAGAGGGGCATTATGTTTTCTGGTCTGTGGGTCCATTCGTTCATCCGTCTGTTGGTTCGTTTGTCAGGTTAAAGTTTTTGGTCAAGGTAGTTTTTAATGAAGTTGAAGTCCAATCAACTTGAAACTTAGTATACATGTTCCTTATGATATGATCTTTCTAATTTTAATGCCAAATAAGAGTTTTTTGCCCAATTTCACAGTCCATTGAATTTAGAAAATGATAGTGCAAGTGGGGCATCCATGTAATTGGGACACATTCTTGTTTTTATGCTAAAATGCTTTTGCTTTAAATATATGCTTTAATGTAAAGTATTTACTGACTAGCTAATTATTATTAGCTCACCTGGCCCAAAGGGCCAAGTGAGCTTTTCCAATCACTTGGTGTCCGGCGGCGTCGTCGTCCTTCGTTAACTTTTACAAAAATCTTCTCCTCTGAAACTACTGGGCCAAATAAAATCAAACTTGGCCACAATCATCATTGGGGTATCTAGTTTAAAAATTGTGTCCGGTGACCCGGCCAACCAACCAAGATGGCCGCCATGGCTAAAAATAGAACATAGGGGTAAAATGCAGTTTTTGGCTTATTAATCAAAAACCGAAGCATTTAGAGCAAATCTGACATAAAATTGTTTATCAGGTTAAGATCTACCTGCCCTGAAATTTTCAGATGAATTGGACAACTGGTTGGTGGGTTGCTGCCCCTGAATTGGTATTTTTAAGGAAATTTTGCTGTTTTTGGTTATTATCTTGAATATTATTATAGATAGAGATGAACTGTTACCTGCAAAAATGTTCAGCAAAGTCAGATTTACAAATAAGTCAACAGGACCAAAATGGTCAGTTGACCCCTTTAGGAGTTATTGCCCTTTATAGTCAATTTTTAACCATTTTTCGTAAATCTTTTCTATATTATCTTGTACAAAAATCTTCTCCTCTGAAACTACTGGGCCAAATAAAATTAAACTTGGCCACAATCATAATTGGGTTATCTAGTTTAAAAATTGTGTCCGGTGACAAGACCAATCAACCAAGATGGCTGCCATGGCTAAAAATAGAACATAGGGGTAAAATGCAGTTTTGACTTATGACTCAAAAACCAAAGCATTTAGAGCAAATCTGATAGGGGGTTGATATTGTTTATCAGGTCAAGATCTATCTGCTCTAAAATTTTCAGATGAATTGGACAACTGGTAAGTAGGTTGCCCCTGAATTGATAATTTTAAGGAAATTTTGGCTTTTTTGTTATTATCTTGAATATTATTATAGATAGAGATAAACTGTAAACATTAATAATTTACAGCAAAGTAAGACCTAAAAATAAGTCAACATGACCAAAATGGTCAATTGACCCCATAAGGAGTTATTGCCTTTTATGGTAAATTTTAACAATTTTCATAAAATTTGTAAATTTTACTAACATTTTCCACTAAAACTACTGGGCCAATCCTTATAGATAGGGATAATTGTACACAGCAAGAATGTTCAGTAAAGTAAGATTTACAAACACATCACCATCACCAAAACACAATTTTGTCATGAATTCATCTGTGTCCTCTGTTGAATATTCACATACTATGTCATAGACCAAGGTGAGCGACACAGGCTCTTTAGAGCCTCTAGTTTTATTTTGCATAACATTATGTTAAAAAAAGAAACATTTATAGTTGTATAAGTTTGTCGTTGGACACATTCTTGTTAAATTTCTGTAGTCAGTACTGAACTAGTACATATTTGTGCTTAGGGGCCAGCTGAAACCTAACTCTGGTTGCAAGATTTTTTTATGGTGTTGAAGAAACATTGGTAGCATTGCCTGTGTTCTGATCTATGGTTGGGTTTTTGTCTCTTTTGACTTTTACACATTCCTCATTTCCATTCTCGATTTTGGTTAAATCTTTAAAAATGTAGTCTAATAGACTTTATATTCAGTTCTTTATTAGTCAAATGTTTTACATCTTATAGTTATATCTGTAGTCTTTTTTGTGATTGTCATAGCCTGTCATAGGTTAAATATTTTTGGCCTTAATTTTAACATGTGAGATCTTAGGTAGTTGTTAAAATAATCTGAATCTGTTATGAATTATGTAGGTTAGACATTTTGTGCAGCCATTAGGAAATAATTTTCAGCAACAGACATTCAAAGAACATTTGTGTATTTTTTGAAGAACTAAAAGACAGAGTTCGTATGAATATTATATTAAAGGAAATCAAGTTAAAATATATTGAATTGATTTTTGAGAGATTTTTTCTGCAAATAAGTAAAAGACAAACTGACTGTTTTAATACATTTCATAAAGATGGTATTAATCTTCAGCAGTGATAGTTTGTAGTCTTTATAAACATTTCTCTGATTTCAGGTGAAGAGTATTTCCCAGGATATCAATACATTGGCTCTATCCCTGTTTGAAGTACTTATACAGAGTATATCAAGGATAGCTGATGGAGAATTTATATCAAATCCACAAAGTTATCCTCAAGTTATGGTGAGTTGTCTCTCTTTGCAGTATCAATAATTTTCTTTGGCAATGGTGTCACTGCTACAGTTAACTTTGAATATTGTTTCTATCTTTTTTAGAAAATTGGAAAGGAATATTTTATAAAATTTGGAAAGGGTTATGTTACAGATTTTGATAAGTTTGCATGCAACTTTGGTATGTTAAACATGAAGTAAAAATATAGATAAGTTATGTGTGCTTTTTTGGTGTATTTTTATATATTATCAAATGTAAACTTTTAGATTTAATTTACCTTCCTATTTATTTAGAATTCAATTGAAATCAGCCAAAACAAATCTTAGAGTTGTCCTAAAATAATCCGTTCTCACAAACCAATAAATTTGTTTAACCGAAAAGAATTAATATGTTGGAAAATAAAAGATTTTTTTTGATAAATAAGAAATAGAAATATGCGTATTTTTGTATTTCTTCACTTCGAATGATGTTAACATCAAAATTGTTGACCCTATGACTATTTAACTTCTTTAAAAACAGAAATTTATCTCACAACAACACGTTTATTTTAAACAATTAAAAAATTGCCCAATTTCTACCACTTGACCCTTGTTTATATTTTAGTATTGAAATACATATGAAATAAATTTATTATTTATCAGCTTCGAAAACCAACTATGTCAGAAAATAGTAGTCCATGTTCTACCTTGGATAGAAAAAGTAGACGAAGTCGAACTCTGTTTCAGGGAGTTAGTCGACCTTCTTCTGAAGTTATAACAACCAAAGATGATACACCTAAATTTCTTGTATGGTTTGAATTTAAATTACTATCCAGAAACTTTTGTATAACTCTGTCAGCTTTTGTGAACTTCTGAATATTGTTTGTTTCGCTATAATAATTATAATGCTGATTAATTAACTTTTCCTGTTCATCAACTATGATTAAAATTTTGTTCATAAAAATTCTATCTTCTAACCCAACATAAGCATTTGTTGTTGTGTCCTTACAATTAATATTTCTGTAAAATCTTAAATATTTAAAAGAAGAAATTGATAATTAGATAGCTATCCTGAATGGAAAAAGAATATATTAATATTTTTCTCAACACTTTCTCCTATCAAATTATGTTCAAACATTTATTCTACTTTATTGATTCAATGTTGCTTTTTGTTCTGAGTTTGCTAGACAGTCTTGTGTAGGGAACACGCCTGACAAAATTCTTTTTTATTTTATTTTTTGTGATTTGGTTTTTATAGTTCTATATTCTTGATTATTACTCAGCCTAACTGATATACTGGATTACTTATTGAATTTATTTTCATTCAGCCTTAGGTAGGGACTATTGGTATCCATTTCATTGTTGCAGCCACAGGTATATTTTTCAGAAACTGACCGCTGTATATATGTTGGTTTACAGTTTATCTTAAAGAGTTTGAGTGTATGTCAGAAGATAAAGGTCAAATGAACAAAATTCAAATGATCAGTCAGTTACTTTGATTTTAAGTCAAGGACCGGTAATCACATGGACATTGGAGAATGGTTTCATCCATTGTCATAATTGACCTTTGATTCTTAACTGAAAAAAATGTTAAGGTTTCTAATCAGTTTCATTTTTAGCTCAACTGGCCCAATGGACTATTGCCAACACTTGCCTTCTGTTGTCCTTATTAAGATTTTTATATTTTTGAAAATTTTACAATTCTTTCATTTTGTCAATTTTTAATAGCATTTAGATACCATTTTTTTTTAATTTTTATCTATCTGTCTTTATTTTAGTTCTAAAGTAATGATTTCTGGATGATAACTTTTTAATCTTTTTGATAAAAATCCTTACTATATTGGACATTTCTGATATACATCTTATAAAGTTAAAGATTAAAGTTAATGTTGAACATAGTAGTATTTTCTGTTTCAAAGTTATTCACAATTAACATTCAAATTCTGAAAAATCACTTTTTTCCCTTACTCATAAAAACTTCTGTTACCTTGGCACAGCCTTGTTTTATTTGAATATCATCTTTTGTTACTAACTTATATGATCTGTGCAAAGCACACCTCATGACTTTGGTAATGATAAGAAAACTGGGAAAACAAATATTTATTCCTTAGAGAGATTCCAACAAGTTTATATTCAAATTATAAAAAATCATTAAATACATCCAAATATAGTAACATATGGGTAGATAATATTTTTGATAAACATCAATAATGAACATTGCATCTTTTCATCATAGAAGTTTTGTTGATTTAAAAGGTCTTTCAAAGTAATTTGAAAAGGTTTGATACAGATTCAGAACAAATAGACTACTTATTTGTCCTCAAACAGTTTAATAAAGAAATACATGAAATAGTTGATGTCAATAGTCTGAACAAGTTTAATGTAATTTCCTGATTTAATAATATGTTGATATGTACCTTGACCTTTGACCTTTAACCTTTGAAGCCAGAAGAAGATAAAAGTAAGACATTGCCAGCAAAATCACCACGACGTTTAACCATACAACTGTTGCCATCACAGCTTCAAAGTCTACCATTTAATGATGATCCACAAGCATACTGTGTAAAACTTTTAAATATTCTGCATCTGCATCCAAATTAAATGCATGTTGGTGGCTTGTACTGTTCTCAATGTGAGAAAGTTTAATTTTCAAAATGTCAAGTTGCCTCTGAATAGTAGATTCTTCCTTAGTTTTTGTGAAACCTTGCAAAAGTTACCTGTCTTTCTTTCATGGGTTATCTGTACAAAATCTTAATAAAAAAAATCGGTTTTTGGAAATGTTTCTATTTTTTAATAATTTTATTTTATAACTTGGAAACTTGCATGCTATGTTGCAGAGAAGTCTGTATCATAAAATTCCTTCAGCTGTATAATATCATTAAATTCAGAGTTGTCTCCCCTCTAAACTGAACCAAAAGTTTTCATTTCGTGAACTTGACATTTTGCTAATAAACTGAGTAATTTAGAATGGCCAAAATTGAATGACTGTCATGTCAGCATGTTCAAGAAAGAATAGTTTTAGATGGTTAACTGGTTTTGTAGAGGTTGGATGTCTTTTGAATCATTAATGCAATTGATATTAACAAAATCTAATGAACCTTATTAACAGGAGTTCATTCAAATATTAACAGCTGTAACATACATTGATGATATTAACATGAGTTCTGAAATACTAATAGATCAGGGAGTTTATAATAGTCTTGTTATTTAATGGTGACATCTAAGGTATATACATGTACTATATATGTCCTAAAAAACCATCAAACCCTAGATAAGAGTGCACTAAACTGTTATTGTGATGTATGCATGAATGCATCTTAAGATTATTTTTTTTCAATAGATAATTTATTTTTGTCAGCAAAGTTATTAATGTAAATGTCTGCATCTCTTAATTGTTGCTGAGCTTTCACTAGTAACAAAAGCAACAAATGAACGCGTTTTTTTTTTTTTTTTGCTGTATGAATTTTTTTACCACTATACTATCTTTCTCTGCAAACACACTGGCTAGTTTGAAGCTTAAGAGACTGCATTTTTTTTGTCTTGCCTGTCATAAATGGCATGAAGCCAGAAATAGGTGTAACTTTTTACAGAAATGTGGGCTGCAGACAACACCTGCTGATAAGGTTTTGAACAAGGTCCGTTTCAGAATAAACTCTTAGGATAAATCTTTATTTTGCTTAGCATTCATGCATTTCTACTGCCATATTTCTGCAGAATCATGGCAGTCAATTAAATCCATATTGACAACGATGAAAATGAGACATATTATTGTGATGTTTTATTCTGTCAATAATTTAATTTATATTTACTGTGTTTTTCTTTTGATGATGTTGAATTAAAAAGTTTGAATATATTTTATTCTTTTTCATTAAGTGTTGTATAATATGTTTTAAAATCTTGACTCTCATACGTTTCTTTAAGATAATGTTGTCTTTATGCGTCACTTTTTCTTATTAATTTTAAATGTAAGCCTCATTTATATTAGGGAAAAATTCTCTTAAAAATGAGTAAAATTAATAATATTTTCTGGTCATCTTGAAGTTATTGATAAAGTTAATAGTCAACCATTTTAGAAAATAAAACACAATGTGCACTTTTTACTTGATAAAAACTTGATTATAAAGATTTGAACTTTGAAAATGTTTTTTTCTTTCAATTTAAATATATGTTGCTAAACTTTTTGTACTCAGTATATCGATACTTAGTGGAAAAACAAAACATATAAAATACCTGTATAAAGTACTGTAGATGTTTTTGATTTATACTTATGAATTTTGTAACACTATGATATATTTCCTCAATGTTTCACAGGATAATATAGGTATTTACCAGACACAGATTGTTTCATGTTTTGAAGTGATCTTTTGTTTTCCAGGGTGAGATGGTAGCTTGTCTGACAGAACTTTTACGTCTGATGGAAGAAACTCATTATACAGCTGTAATACAGATACATCCCAAAGGACCACCTTTAAAAGTAATGCTCCTTGTTCATTATATTGATTGAACCCATATATATTTTAAATGCAAACAGCTGCAGCCCTTTTTACAAAACAATTGTATATAACACCTATTGTATAGGACAATACAGTTCATGACTCATAACTGATATTTATGTAAGACACTTTATTGAAATAGCTACTGTTTCTTAACCTTCTGATTCAGAATAAACTTGGGATCCAGTAGAGATCAAAATTCTTATAGACAACATTTGTCAACATTAGATGTGTAAAATTATTTACATGGATTTGCTGGAAAAATCTCAAATCTTATTGTTTGAAACAAGTTATTTCTCTTGGCAGTTCATAGAACTCAAACCTGCCGACTTTTCAAAATGCTCATGGGGGATTTGCGTGCAAGATGGCTGCCATAATCCTAAAATAAACATTAAGGGGGGCTTCAAATACATTTTAATGTTGTTTTTATGGCTTCTCCATACTCTTATAAGTCAAACATCATTGTAAAATTAATTGTTTTGTTTGAAATTGTGGACATAATTGTTCCTTCAAAATTTCAATTTGGGAGCCTCCATGGGGGAAATCCCCTGCAAATAGTGACTGTTGGCAGGAATGAGAACTGTACTGTTTGTGGCTGTGTAGACCAACATTGAATGAGTGTCCCATAGGTTGAACATGCAGTTATAATTTTAATAAAATTAAATCCTGGCTCACAATTCAAAATGTAAGTCAATATTAGTAGTGGTCCAAATTAATGCATGTAAACAAAAAATTCATTTGAGTAAATAAATCAATTAATTATTTTAAAAGTAACCATTTTACTAAAGATTTATCAGCATCCTTTTTACTCAGTATGTATGTTCTCTTACAGGATTTCTTAACTCAGGTTTTACATACATTCCTAGAATTACTCAAACCAGAAATGTTATCTGCAGATTGGACCATAATGAGAATGGAGACCAATAAGTATGTATTTATCAGATCAGATCCCTTATTTATATACAGGGGCCTCAGTGGCTGAGTGGTCAGATTGGACCATAATGAGAATGGAGACCAATAAGTATGTATTTATCAGATCAGTGAATTATCCCTTATTTATATACAGGGGCCTCAGTGGCTGAGTGGTCAGATTGGACCATAATGAGAATGGAGACCAATAAGTATGTATTTATCAGATCAGTGAATTATCCCTTATTTATATACAGGGGCCTTTATGGCTGAGTGGTCAGATTGGACCATAATGAAAAAGGAGACCAATAAGTATGTATTTATCAGATCAGTGAATTATCCCTTATTTATATACAGGGGCCTTTATGGCTGAGTGGTCAGATTGGACCATAATGAAAAAGGAGACCAATAAGTATGTATTTATCAGATCAGTGAATCATCTCTTATTTATATACAGGGGCCTCAGTGGCTGAGTGGTCAGATTGGACCATAATGAGAATGGAGACCAATAAGTATGTATTTATCAGATCAGTGAATTATCTCTTATTTATATACAGGGGCCTTTATGGCTGAGTGGTCAGATTGGACCATAATGAAAAAGGAGACCAATAAGTATGTATTTATCAGATCAGTGAATCATCTCTTATTTATATACAGGGGCCTCAGTGGCTGAGTGGTCAGATTGGACCATAATGAGAATGGAGACCAATAAGTATGTATTTATCAGATCAGTGAATTATCCCTTATTTATATACAGGGGCCTTTATGGCTGAGTGGTCAGATTGGACCATAATGAGAATGGAGACCAATAAGTATGTATTTATCAGATCAGTGAATTATCCCTTATTTATATACAGGGGCCTCAGTGGCTGAGTGGTCAGATTGGACCATAATGAGAATGGAGACCAATAAGTATGTATTTATCAGATCAGTGAATTATCCCTTATTTATATACAGGGGCCTCAGTGGCTGAGTGGTCAGATTGGACCATTATGAGAATAGAGACCAATAAGTATGTATTTATCAGATCAGTGAATTATCCCTTATTTATATACAGGGGCCTCAGTGGCTGAGTGGTCAGATTGGACCATAATGAGAATGGAGACCAATAAGTATGTATTTATCAGATCAGTGAATTATCCCTTATTTATATACAGGGGCCTCAGTGGCTGAGTGGTCAGATTGGACCATAATGAGAATGGAGACCAATAAGTATGTATTTATCAGATCAGTGAATCATCTCTTATTTATATACAGGGGCCTCAGTGGCTGAGTGGTCAGATTGGACCATAATGAGAATGGAGACCAATAAGTATGTATTTATCAGATCAGTGAATCATCTCTTATTTATATACAGAGGCCTCAGTGGCTGAGTGGTCAGATTGGACCATAATGAGAATGGAGACCAATAAGTATGTATTTATCAGATCAGGGAATCATCACTTATTAACATACAGGGGCCTCAGTGACTGAGTGGTCTTAGTAGTTGAACTACTGTTATCACTAACCAGTTAACAATGAGGTTGTGAGTTTAAACCCCATTTGTGCTAGCTCTAATCTAAATTGACTGGGATTGTCAGTTTAACTACCGAAGTCTGTGTTTTTTTCTGACCACTTCAGCTACTTAGCTGGAGTGGTCAGAAAAAAACACAGACTTCAGTAGTTAAACTGACAGCCAGAAAAAAACACAGACTTCAGTAGTTAAACTGTCAGCTGCTTCCTCGAAAAATAAAAAATGACCGCCATAAAATAGAACAATAGTGTTGAAAGCAGTGTGGCGTCAAACACCAATTAATCAATCTTTTACATACTTTAAAGTTTAGCCCAGATAATAACTTATGTTTAGTTATCAAAACCATGGATAAGTTCAGTAATAAAAGAATTAAATTATATTTGATATCTTTATATCCTACAATTTTCAAAGAAATTACATGTGTAAGGGAGCTCGCTTCTCAGTTTCAAAGTAATTAACTTTTTAAAAGACTAGTTTATATTGATAAGGAATTAATAAAGGAATCCAAAAAGCAAAAATTATACATAGGTCACAGTACTTGTTTTCAAGATATGAGCCATTGGAATTTTGGCGGGAAAATATTCTCTCTTGACTTTTCATTGCTTTATCATTGACAAGTCAAAGTTCTCAAAAACTGTTTAAAGGTAATTTAAAGATTTTTACAGATGGCTTATTATTATACATGTTAAAGAATTTCAAAAAGAAAAATGGTGGTCACTAGGCAAAAAATTTGTTTCAAGGTAAACCAGAGGATTCCAAAAATCTGACAAAAAATCCAAAACATGACAATCCAGCTTCCTTAAAAGTATCAATCAACAATCCTTCAAAAAAATCAATTTGTTTTTCAGTGTGATATTTTCTGCTGTTGAATATTTCTCCCAAGCTTTAAAGAACCAGTTCCTTGAAGGAGAGTACTTTGACCAACATGTAAGTCTATCTAGATGTTTTGTAATGTTATGTTTTTTTATCTCTATTATTTCAAGTAAGTCATGGTTTGTATAATAAATGATTCTAAAACATGAAAAAGACATATAATTAAAAGTGTCTCCATTACAATCTAAAAACAAGCCATAAATTCTTTTGGGATGCCACATTAATATATTAGGGTAGCATTGAAAAACTATGTGCTGTGATTCAAGTTTTGAAAAGCTTCCCCAATCAGTGAAACTTTTTTCAAGCTACAAACTATCTGTACCTTTATCTTATCTTTAAGATGACTGTAAGCAGTACCTGCGATATCAATTCTTTTCTTCTTGGAAATTTTTAAAGGACTATAGATGATATGATAAGATACAATTATGACTTCATTTATGAAAGTCTTTAAATTTGTGTTGTTATTATTGCCTTATTTCTCATAAATGTGTTCACATTTTGTAATGACCAATTCCATTGCTGTTATCTGGTTATTGTGCTTTTCTAGCATCACAATTATTTAAGGGAGTGATGTTTGACATAATTATTGAATATCATCAAAATAGGCAAAGGAAAAAGTTCTCTTTAGGCCAAATATGGCCTTGCATTTTACCTTTATCCTAAAATTTAAATAGATCTATTAAGACTTGCTACTGGTGAACAAAATCTTTTTATAAGATAACATTCTAGGCTTCAAAGTCAGTACATTTTAGAAATATTGTCAAAAAACATCAATTTTGTGCATTTTTTTTTATCTAAAATCTTGAGGAAACCCTAGGACCCAAACTTAGGATCTAAAATGCTCTGTAGCTAAAAGTCGGCAATGATGATATTTAATCCTTAGACACAAGCATTTTCAGGGTCATGGGTTGTGGCCAAGGCAAATTAAGTATAATACTGTTAAAAATTATTACACAAAAATGCATACTTGAGGGGTCATTTCATTATCATTTTTAAACTGATTTAAAAAAAAGAGTACATTTAAGGTATTTTGAAGATATTTTGAAGATATTTTGAATCAATAGGTATACATGTATTACAACTATTTCTATGTGAAATGGTACTATTTTGTCCCATTAAAACAACAATAAATTATTATGGCCAATTTACTCCTTTACATCACATACTAACATGGAATTGTCCTGATTTTTTTTTGCATTTTCCTTACATTGTATTTATTGTTGGTTAATGTGATTTATATTTTCAGTTATGGAACCTTTACTTCAGACTTGCAGTGGACTTTATAACACAACCCAGTCTTCAGTTAGAGGAATATTCAGAAAGTAAAAGAAATAAGTTTATTGAAAGGTATATTAAAATGCAAATTATTTTACATTGTTAGTGCTCTTCTTTCTAGTTTTGATAAGCAAGATAGAAATGATTAATTTTTTTTTAGATATACAAAATCTTTAATTTTACTTGAAAGAGAATTTTTGTGCTTTTGATACCAAATTATTTGCTCAGGAAGAAAAGACGCATGTCTTCTGATAATTGTAATATTCAAACACAAAAATCTTTTGCTGATGATTATTAAAGTTAATATTTTTTTTCTTCAGGTACCATGATATGAGAATAATGATGGGACATCAGATACAGACATTGTGGGAAAAATTAGGTAAAAAAAAAAAAAAAGCTTTTCTATTTAATGTTCATAGTTGTATGAAGTTAAAGGCATACAATACAGGTGTGATGGCTTGTTGATTTTTATGCCCTACCTATGATAGTAGAGGGGTACTATGTTGTTTGGTCTGTTCGTCCGTCCCTTCATCTGCCCGTCTGTTCCTTTGTCCGTCTGTCCTGATTCAGGTTTAAGTTTTTGGTCAAGGTAGTTTTGGGTGAAGTTGAAGTCCAATCAACTTGAAACTTAGTACAATGTACACATGTTCCCTATGGTATGATCTTTCTAATTTTAATTTTTAATAACAATAACAGTTTTCCTGTCATTTAAATGAATGGTTTATATCTATTGTTGTAAGCTCCCTTTCTATTTTTATAAATTTCATATATAGTGTTTCTGAGAGATTTGATTTTTAAGATTGGGCTAAAAGCAGAAATCATCATTTTTTTTCAACTCTGTTTGAAAGTTTTCTCATTGGCCATTAAACCACATCTCCTCATTGTTGTGATTACCAATGAGACAACTATCCACCAGAGACCAAATGTTATAGATATAAGCTGTTCCATGTTTGCATATGGCCTTTCACAATGAGCAATACCCATACAAGCTATAAAAGGCCCTGACATTACTCTAAATGTAAAACAATATGTGTGTAACGTTAGAGAGTGTTGTCTGTGGGAAATGCACAAAGATCTAGGGGAGCTGCTAATGGTCCAATTTATATATTTTACAGGGACCAATAGAAGACATTTCATTCCATCCATGATTGGACCATTCCTCAAAGTGACTTTGGTACCAGAAAAAGAACTCAGGGCAGCAACTCTTCCAATGTTTTATGATATGATACAATGTGAACAGAAAACCAGTGGACATTTTATTTTGGTATGCAAAAAAGTTTATGATTAGTTATCTCCCTTCACTTGACCTTGGACAAGGGTTGTCTTATTTTATGGCAATCTCAATCTTTTAGTGTGATTTATGCAAAAAGATAAATCTAAAAAAAAATGATAATGAGGATGACTTTACTCTGATTGAAATGTATAGAGAAGAATTAATAAAAAGTACTGAAAATTCTGTTTAGAAATTGACATGGTTAATTATACTGCATTTAATTTTACCTGTCCAAGGATGTATAAATAAACGTCCTTTACCTCTCCAATCCAGGAATTATACATAATACCATAGAAGTATTATATTGACAGGAACTACAAAGATTAATTAGCATTTATTTATAACCCAGGTAGCCCTGTAGAAAAGATATGGAAACTGTCTAATTAGTACACTGTCGTTAAATTCTTTTGTGACTATCTGTGATGCTGCGGTCATAAATTGACCCGAGATACTTCTTATCAATCACATGGTTTTAATCGAGACAGCTTAACAATATTACCTGTCAGAAAACACCTTTACTTATTTCAACGATTTGAAATAGTGAGTGACATTATTTTATTGGTTTGGTGGTGAAGTTTAAATCGCGATTAAGGTGTGTTCCAGTTACCGCCGGTTAACAACAAATATTTTTCATAAATATTAAAACTGTGAAGTTAAGAGTAATATATATGGTTAAGTTACTGGATACTCCTGGAAAGTAAAATTTTACAGTTTACAATACGAAAATTAATTGAGCAAGTACCAATCAACAAAATACAACATATCTAACTACGTTATATAGCTATTTATATAATACATTTCTGTCCCCTAAAATATGTTATCACCATCCTACCAAATGAAACCGTCCAAATGCTACTGGTAAATATTATTGAACAGTCGCACAAGAATTTGTATAATGTCACTATACAAATCCTTGAGTCGCAGTACTAAAAAAAAAAAAAACATCGGGGTTCCGCTTAACATTTATTTTTTACCAAATTATGATCTTACCCTTTATTTAGAGGGAAGCTTAATAATTCCTTCATTTATCTAAAATCTCTTTGATCTTTTGATTTTATCAGAACAATCATTTACAATCGTCTTAAATATGAAGGAAATGTGTGTCACTCAGTGGAGTAAACAGTTATTATACTGTAGTTATTATATAATCACAACTTGCGATATATATTACATATAGTGCAATTTCTACCGAAAAATAAATCAATAAAAATGGGACATTTATTCAATAAATTTGGTACAAATTTCCATCATCAATGTTTTTTTCTATAGAATTAATGATGACTTGCATTAATCCATCGATCACTCAATCGGCACACACATGCAAATGTTAAGTAACAGAATCTGCCGAGGTTTGCCGATTGCTGTTTCCTAAGAATTTATCACAACTTTCGATTTCTTCGTTTATTTCCTTTATCCCGAAAGCAACCGAGAATGACAATATTGTAGGGCACCACACGTTGGTATGTAGATAACGTGCCATGTTTCAAGCTAATAAACATGTCATTAAATTGCGTGCGGCATCGCAGATGACACTTTTGAAGTCGGTTGTAGTAGTTCCTGTGAATATAATACTTCCATGATAATACTATTTGGAACTCTGACAATTGATGTCTCGATTTCAAGGGAAGTCTCTGGAATTCATACCTTCTAAATATATTTCAACTCTTTAAAATTCAAGAGTATCCTAAATTGAGGTAAATTATATGACCTTCCAAATACTGTTTCGATCCCTATCATCACTAAAGAGACATTAATTGTTGAAATCTGTATATGGTGTACAAATTTTAGCACCTCATGTTTATGGTATACAATTTTTGTCGCAAGTTTATTGATTTCTGTTTGGTATTAAACTAATATAAAGATCCATTTTGTTACAGCTTGATATCATTTTATTTGGCAGTCATCAATGGCAGTCAGTAGGGTATAAGAGCATCAAATGTTCGACCTGTTAGTCAAATGCATTTTGTTAAAATATACATTTTCACTCTATTGGTCTTTTGGAAAATGTTGTTTGTGCTGTATTTAGACACCACTACAACGAAATTTGTGTTACATGTACATGCAAATGTATAAAAATTGCAGTTTTATCCAACACAATCATTGGTTTGAACGTTGTTTTCAATTTTGAGACTTGTGTATATATATATATTACTGGAAATTTGTAAGCATCAGCACAATACTATAACAGCACATGAATTATCATTGATATAGTCATATTTATTAATTAATCAGGAATAGATTACCTTATCTGTATTTGGCAAAACTTTTAAGAATTTTGGTCCTCAAAGCTCTTCATCTTCGTACTTTATCTGGCCTGTTTAACATTTTTGGAAGTGAGCGTCACTGATGAGTCTTTGTCTGGCTTAAATACAAAATTTATTTGATATGCATTTATATTAGCATTGGCAATTCAATTATTTGGCCTGCACTGTCATGATTTAAGAAGCCATTATAATTTCAATATTTATACTGTGAAGGTTATAAACAGGCAAGACAGATCTGTAACAACAGTTTAATTTACTGAATTTCAGGTTGAAAGAGAGATTATAGAGAAGTTAGACCAGTTCATTACCATGGACAACCAAGGAGACGATGAATATAAACAATTGTTCAATTCAATGTAAGTAAAAGCAACGCTCTATTATACCACACCTAGGGGCATTTTGTTTTGGGGTCTTTGCGACTGTTCTTTCATTCCTACATCTGTTCGTCCGTCTGTCCCGCTTCATGTTAAAGAATTTCGTCAAGGTAGATTTTGATGAAGTTAAAGTCCAATCAACTTGAATCTTAGTACACATGTTCACTATAATATGATCTTTCTAATTTTAATGCCAAATTAGAGTTTTGACCCTGTTTCACAGTCCACTGAACATAGAAAATATGAGAGAGCATTTGTGTATAATGGAGAAATTCTTGTTGAGAAATGATTGAATGAGTGTTTTTTAGTATCACTAATGTGGTATTTGTAGTACACATACTTCTTTGATATTTTATTGTCTTATCAAAGTTGGAATCTATCAACTCAAATATAGTAGGAATAATATTGCTGTCTACAACAGAAATTTCTTCAGTTCATTGAAGAGGAATTTTAACAGACTTTTAATGGTTTACTTTTATGAATTGTTATTTGGATATAGAGTTGTCTCATAGGCACTCATACCACATCTTCCTATATCTTTTAACACTAAGGTTGTAAAAGATTAGTGATTGTCAAACTGTTAAATTCACTGCATACAAAACCAGCCTGTATTATCTGTTGTATGGCATGTACAACATGAATTTCATACCATTTGTAAAACTATGAAGTTACAATCTGTTGAATGCTGCAGTCCATAACGTAAGTTAGTGTCCATTGTGAACGATGTCCATAGACCTAGGTGAACGACACAGGCACTTTAAAGCCTCTTGTATTATAGAATTTTTTCAGGCCAATACAGTGAAAAATGTTACCTTAGATCGTAATAGACTGGATGTCATAGAGTTTTGACCGTTGAACTATTTGACCTGTTTAAGTATGCTCTTTGTGTCCTTGCAACTCTTCATACATGGCTTATCTTATATAAAACTATGCATGATCCATTCCTTCTTACAATCATGATACTTATCTGAATCATCACAGGTAGTTTTAGAAGCAAGCATTATTAGTTATTTGTGCTATTCAGTGGTAAATGCCGAAATTCTCATAAATTGGGGCCTGCTTCTGTCACGCTTCATTGATTCCCTATATAATCAATCAAATTTCTTTCTCAAAAAGGGGGGCTGGCCCCATGCCCCCCCTTAATCTGATTCTGCTATTACTAGTTGCATGGCATTACCTTTTTTCATAAGATTTGGCTATTTTAAAAAGGTTTCATGAATAATCATTCTTTTCAGTATCCCAGATTAATTAAAAATTTACCGTTTATGTTTTTAAAAATTCAATGATTCTGAGGATTAATACAAAATGATTGTTGTTAGATAAAAAAGGATAGCTTAATGGTAAATCTATACTTTGCTGGTGAAGATTAATAGAGTCGAATCAGTCAATAGACCCATAACTCAATGAAGTATTAATTATCTCAACTATTCACAGTAAACAAAATCTTGAAAGATCTTGAAAACTAACAGAAGATAATTAATGACTGAAGCATTAAGTCTTAATGATCTACAAACATACTGCAGAGATTAGTTTCCACACTTCCTAATCAGTTTGAAATTAAGGTGTTACAGGTAATTTGTGTGAAATTAGCCAGAATAAAGCAGTAGTTATTTCTGTACTTGATGGTATTGTTGTGGTTTCTGCCAGAAATCAAAGGAGATTGATGATTTCTTGTAGTTTGTACTGGTGCCATATTTTAATGCAGTTGAATTGCTTTCTGTATGTGGGAAAATTTTAAGAATATTTCCTCTTTCTTGTATTTTTGTTTACATTATTTACATCTTGTTTAGCCAATTCGTTTTTGTAATGTTTTTCGGATGATGGTTTAAATTATTTTTTCAATACACCTCTGGTTCTGTTCTTTGGTTTGAGTAGAGTTTACTTCCCAACTTCATACCTGTCCACCCTTCCTTATAACTGTCACCTGCTGGTGAGACCTACTGGTGAGGAAGAAGTCAATCAATTTTAGTCAGTTTAATAGTGCATAATTGGATGATAGATATGAAGGCATTAGGGATATGTGTCTGGTAGTAAATATATAGAGAGTGATCAGGATGTAATCAAAATATTTTTAACAGGACTTTTTTGTACAATAAAACAAAATACTAAATATGATGAAATTCTTTTTAAATTGCAAAATGCTGATATCATTGCATTCAAAGTTAATAGAAGGTATCAAGTATTAGAATTTGAATGCTTGAACAGAGTAGAAGGAATGACAGCTGCTTGATTCACAGATGCAGTTTCTTTCTGGCATTTGTCTGTTGTCCATGACCTCTTTTTTATTGCTTAAAATAGTTATCCCATGATTTTTTTGTATAATTATAATGAGCAATAGGTCAACTGCATTTGTAATTAGTCTTAGGGGGATCACTTGCGCTTGACCTTATTTAATGGTTCAATGCCAAGTGAGTTTTTCAGGAAAGTTCTATAAACAATAGGTCAACATAATATGTTTATAAAAAGGATTGTACCGTGTACATGTCTGTCAAGCAGCGTTCACTTAACCTTGTCCTCATTTTATGGTACATGGGTCAACATTATGTTTGATGATTTGGTCCCCATCTTAGATACTTTTAGCAACAGATCAACAATACTCAGTGTATAGAATAGATGTAAGGTGTACATCTGGCAGGGTTCATCTTTGCCTGGGATCCTGGCTCACTGCACAACAGTAGAGCCAGGCGAAATTCACCAACATGGTTAAGTCAATCGGATATAAGAATGATGCATCGTGGGATAGCATCATTTCTTTACAAATGGCGCAAAACTTGATATTGTCACAAATTCATTGAAAATCATTGACATTTCATATAAGATGCAAATTTCGAAAAAAAATTAGCCTATATGATTCAAATTTTATTGATTGCCACAATAAAGCAACTGTTAATTAACGATTTGAGCGATATATTCCTTGTTTATAGAACATGCAAAAGCGCTCTTTGTAATGTTTTTCTTGATAAGTAAAGCAACTTACTTTTTGATAATGATTTGTTCTATAATGTTCATGCGTATCTTAAAATTTTAAAAACAAGTTTAAAGTAGAACTGACCATTAGTAAAATGAAAAATGAACCAAGGAAACGTGCCATTTTCATTGTTTGCTATGAAGCTCTTTGGTTACTAGTTGTTTTCAAACAATGCTTACACAAAGAAGGTCAACAAGAATGATAAAGTTGTAAGTAATTAAAATGTAAGAATTTTTTATTTTCCAGGCTAGGGAAATATTTTTAATATTGTACAGCACCTTATCATTTTGGTTATCAGAAAAGCATAAACAACTGATTTTCAATTTCCTCACACAAATTGTAATGAAATTTGTGATACTGGGTAAAGTTTTGTTTGATTTCGCCATATTTTTATTATTCTTGCTACAGAAAATACCTTTTAAAGTTCTTTTTTAAACCAAATTTTTTTACAATTGAATTTATAAGTGTATATATATATATAGGCCATTTAAAAATCATTTATTGATTCAGAAATATATTTTGCAATGATGGGTTATTTTAACCTGTAGTTGTTGATATTTTGGATGAAATAAAAAATATTAAATTGTATGACTGTCATTCCCTTTTAGTTTTTCTTCTTCATATTCAATTTCTTCATAAAACTAAACAAATGTTAATGAAAGATAATTTGAGTGACAAAAACTTGTGAAAAAAGAAGAAACCAATATCTCAAAGGTTATATATATTTTGAGAGTATTCCATGGTTGAAGTGAAATAACTTGTGGCAACAATTTTAGCTATGGTCAAATAATTTGCACTGAACAGCTAGTAAAACATCACAAGGTTGTCATGTAATGGATAGGGCACATGTACTTAACAATTTGTTATTTTTCATGTTTAATTACCTCAATTGATATGCCATTTGCTGCCTGAAGCACAAAAAAAAAAAAAAAGATGATAAATGTCTTATATCAATTTTACAGGTATGAAAATATGATTTGTAACGATTAAGGTGTGTTTAAACTGCCATTGAAAATATATACCACTATCCTGTTACATGTCCTTGTTCAACTTTATTATTAACATTTTGGAAATTATATTAAAAGTAACATGCAATAGGCCTACACAGTAATAAAAGAAATATAAAGGAAAATGAGGATATCAATTTTCTTTGTTCAATATCCATTCTATTTTCACTAAATTCAGGTATCTGTAAACATTAAGTTTTACAAAATCGTGATTTTTTACTGAATTGACTCATTATTCTTGCATCTGAGTTTAAGCTTTTATTTCAATACTTCATCCCAATTAAAACTAAATTTAAACTTGTTCAGTGCTGCTTAAGTTTGAAAAGCATTTACGTTTCTGATAAATTTAAAAAAATGAACCCCTTGTTAATGGTCACTTGAATTTAACTTTAAATTGTTGATAAGGTTATTTCAAATATTGATATAAACACTCAATGGGTGGCAAAAACCCATCACAGAGGCCACCATAAGGTGTCAAAAATACTCTGGATTTGTTTATTGTCCTCAACTTGTATTTCCTCTTTATACAATTCAATATGCCAGTTTGTTTATTTATTTGACATTTTGTTTATTTATTTATATGTTCTGTCTTATATATATTGTTTGAGGGAAAGAACAATCCTCAGATAAATCTTGAAAAGTACATGTGTAGAGATGAAGTTAATAAACAGGTTAGAGTTTTATCAATTATTAATTTTGAAATGTCTTTAAATGATTCAATTACTACAAAAGCAACAAAAAAAAAGTTTCCAAATATTTTTAGATAAAAAACTTGTCATTAGAGAATATGTCTCTTGAAATTTTTGCTTGAATTTTTTTTTTTAATAGAATTCCCATTTTATGAAAGTCAGAAGAATAGATAGAGGTATTTTAATCAGTAAATTATAAAAACTTATTGCAAATACAGTTTAGGAAAACTTCCTTCTTTAAGAAAAAATAGATGTATCTTAAATGAAACAAAAGATTTTTTTGGTGTACTATTGAAAAAAACAAAGAAGAAACTTTGTTTTAAATGTCTTTGCATGTGTATTAGTTTCATCTGCACTTAGTTTTAAATTAAAACTCTTTTTGAACAATTAGCAAACAGGAAATCACTTAGATCTTATCAATAGTTAGAATGTTGGTTCTTATTGTTGTTTTTTTATCCCTGATCATACCTGGTCAATTATGTATTGATAAAGGTAAACAGTTATGGATTCTTGTTAAAATCCCCTACAGCATGATAACACCTTTTTAAAGTAATCTTCAAGGTTTTCTCAATAGGGTGTAATTATCTTCCCTTTAAATAATACTTAACTCAACCATCGGGACTTCAATATCTGCTAGAGTTTTTAGGTCGTACTTATAGCGTCAGCTTTTGAATTTGATATTTAAAAAAAGTCAACAATAGATGATATTTTAAAAGTCGACCACATTGTGGAGCTATTTATCCTGTTTGGTAGTATAAGTGCCTGATTTGGAGAAATTATTCAATTGTGGTTTATGGTTATGTGTTGTTGACAAATAAAGCATGTATCCAGAAAAGATAACAAAGGATAAACTGATACGGTCATGTAGTTTTTCTTTTCATCAGAGACCAAAAAGTTTAAAACAACGAAGACTTTCAAGGTAAATTAATTTTCTTATTTTAGATTTTCTTTTAAAGCAAATAAAAATTATTTTTTATGAAAAAAACTACTGCCAAAAGTTAGTTTTTAACCAGATTAATGGAAAAATGAAAATCATGAGTTTATTTAGTTGCAAATAATGCATTTGCCTAGAAAAAAGAGATTCCTGAAATCAGATGCATTCTACCTTATAACTATATTTACTTAAAAGAAAGGAGTGATATTTTATCTGTATTTATAAATATTTGTACAACACATTTTGAGACCACAGTAGCCTTGAATCTGAAGAGAATCAGAGTGGAATCTCTTGTTTATAATCAATAAGTTTATTATACAAATTGTGTATACAACTTTTAACATAAAACATATTTTAAGATTATGACATATTTTGTAAAAGAGCCAAACCCTTGAGTTTGACCATGTGAAGTTATTTATAGAAGGAGGATGTTAGTGTTGAAGTTTTGCCAGATATTTTGCATTTTACAAGAAAATTACCAATAATTCACTTTAATAAAGAGGCGTAATATCAGGGGTTTTATGAAGCTATAAAGGATGAAACAATTTTCTCGTATATATAATTCTGGGTATAAAAATCTAAATCTTTCAAAAGATGTAAAACCAAAGTAGTAATTAACAATTTCATAGGTTGAGATATTTCTAGATTTTAATAATTTGTTTCTCCCTGGATAATTTAGAAAAAGGCCAACATAATTAAGGTTTCATTTTACATCACAGAGCTTTAATGTCATATAAAATGCACTTCTTAATTAAGTTGAATAACGTTTGCATAATGCTATCAAATTTACAGCGGATTACAAATGATTCTCTTATAGTGCATCCAGACTCATTTAAAGACTGAAATTTAATGTTATACTCATTGTCATAATTTGGAGTTCATTCAATGTGCCATCAATGTAGGATTATTTTCTCAGTTATAACTGGGAACAGTAAATCAGTTTCTGGTAATAATAAATTCAGCTCTAAACTAAAAATTTAGAGCTAATCAATTGAAGTAAGAATAGAATGATATTTTAGCAGTTTGCATGTCTTTGCAACTTAGCAAGAGAAGTGTAAGCTGACTGTCTTGAATACCTCTATACATGTTTAGATAAAGGCATGTACAAAGCTTAAGATATCTCTGACCTACATTCCATGCTTCATTTAATGTGTGTCAGTCTATTGACCTAAATTTTATGCATGAATTATAATACCAATAGTCCAGGTTTCAAGATGAATTATGATAAACAGCTGATTGAAATCATTAACTTATTTGCAATACAACTGCTACACTTCATTATCAATATTTATAAATTTGTTAAAAGTATAACTTTAGATCCCGAAGTTTTCATTAGGGTGGGCCCACTGACAACCTAAGAGGGGGCCACTCCATTCATGCTAATATATAATCAACCAAATTTTTTCCACAAAAGATTTTCTTAGTCACAGTGGCTGGCTGTAAATTTGTTATGCAATATGCTTTGACCTGAATTTATTGACTACAATAACACATTTTTATTGAGCCATCTCAAACCACCATGCTCAACTTGCTGTGTAACCATATTAACTGAAGAAATGTGATTAATGAAAGCAAGGATGCAAGATAAACATCATTGAGACATCAACCCAACATGATAGAAACCAAATCGAGAACTAAAATTCACAATGTTATTTATATAGTACTTCCATAGATAGATGGTCACCCTTATGAAAAGCTCTTGATATTTTTTGCCCTCTGTAAGTAAAAATGCAGAGATATCTAAAGACTTGAAATTAGTATAAATATTGAAATATATTTTTTATTTATTTAAATTCTCTGGGGCCATATTATATCACCAATATCTACCTTTTAAACTGGAGAGGTCTATTTGGTTACATAAAACATCATTCAGAAAACTGGAGTTCTAAAATTTCACACATTTGTTCTAAAGTAATTAAAACCATAAAATTATGACATATTTTGATTTACAAGTAAACATGAACATAAAAATGGAGGTACTTCAAATAGAGTTAAAATAACATCAAAAACAGATGTTTTTTTTAATCTTAAAAATAACATAAGAATCTCTCCTTGAGGGCAAGGAACTACTCGGCCCCTCCCCTGGAGTTTTGCACATGTGTTTGAAGTTATTTTTATCATGCAGGAAGACCAGTTTATTTTTCCAATTATTTCCCAGTATAGATCAATTCTACACTGAGGCTAACAGGAGTAATTTAACAGCATATATTTACATCACTATCATCATCAGTCTGTGAAGCAGTTAACAACCTTACACAATAATTACTTCTTGCAGAATCTTAGCTATAGTTAACTAGAAACAATTAATTTTAGAATTCTTTTAAGAAAAGAAAATCAAGGATATTGAGGGAAAAGAATAAGCCTTTGCGCCTTTCTTTGACTTCTTTAAGATTGTGATGTTGGATTAGTTAGATTAACATGTAGTTTGTAATGGAACATCTATGTTTGCCTAGAGAGTGCAGGGAATGTCATGTTTAGGGTAATACAAGGATTTGTCACCGCTAATGACATCATTGGTATTTACCTGGAACCAATCAAAATGTATTGATTATAGACGATTGAACCAATTTGTTGACAAACAATTTTAGCAGAGGAATAAATCTACCTAATTTTATATAATATGGGATATATGTTCATATACAACTAAACAAATTCCATGCCACAAAAATTTAAAGGATAAGCTAACAAGTATTTGTGACAATTTATTTTAAAAAAGGCCCTTCAGAACAATTTTAATTATACAGACTATATATACTAATTTATCTGTAACTAATGTTCTGTGAGATGTAGGCTAACAAACAAACGCTAGCAGTTTGTTATGGAATAGATGCAACATAGAGAAGAGTTTCTTTTAAGTGTTCAAAACTGAAGAAATTGTGCTGTTAATTGGGGTCATTCAGAGGTTAATGAGGCTTTAACAGACAATGAATTGATTGGAATTTTACAATAAGTGACAATTCGATGATCTCCTTGGAGTGAAAGAAGATATATAACTTGACAAGAAGATATATAACTTGACCATTAATTAGGCTCAGTGAAAATATATATTGATTTTAGTGGATTAATGTCAGCATCATTGTGTGTTCATTTCAAAGTCTTGATTTGTTAACATATAAGTTTATTTAAAATTTATTTGCAGTAGTAATTAAAAATGAAATTTTTTAACAGACTTTTGGATCGTGTCCAGTCAGAGCCAGCTTTGAAGGAAACTGGTTCTCAGTTTATTGTATCTGTTACTAATCTGCTGGAAAAGTTACTAGACTATCGGTAAGTTACATTTATTCTTTTAATCTTGTGTCTTAAAATAGTAATTGCTTATAAATGTCAGTGTAAAGAAACACAATATGTAATCAAAGAGAATTAAAATAAAATGAGTTCAAAACTATAGCAAAAGCATGTCTTAGACCATATTTTGACCTAAGATGGAGAGTTGTCTCATTGGCACTCATATTAACTCTTCTTATATCTATTGTGGTGTGCAGGAATTATAGGGTTGCTATAGGAAATTTTAATCATATACAATATACAATATACAATAAACAATTCCTTGATACAATCAAGTAGATGTTTTAGTTGTGGACTATACTTATGACGTCTACAGTTTCCTCAGATGTTCTTTAGATTTTTAGTGGAAAAATTCAGAAGCATCATCTTCAATCAACACATCTTTCAAACAGACTTCAGAACTTCAGTATCACTTTTAACATAAATACTTTAGACAAGAAAATTCCAGAAGCAAAATCAAAACATTATATTTAATTGGTGGAAAATGCTTTTCCTATCCAGATAATAAGAGTTTATGTTTTGTAAAATTGCATCTGTTAAAGAACAACTGTGTTATAAGTTCTGACAGGAGAATTACTCTTGAGGAAGTCATTACATCCTTTCATATTAATTCTAAATGCTTTCTAAGTGATGATGTTTCTTCACTTTAATCTGTTAGGTCAAAAAAGTATCTGTTAGAATACAGATGGTGTAAAAATGTTTGAAACATTTCAATGTGTTTGGAAGACAAATGTACAGATGTATTAACTACAAATTTTGAGGTGCTTCCTTTCACGAGTTTTCTTACAAACTATGTTAGAAAACGATAAGAGTTTATTTTTTCTGCTTTTACTGACTTGTATGTGATGGATTTTGTGAATCTTTTAAGGGTTTAGAAAAACTAAATATTTAGTTGTTAGATTAGATATATTGCAGAATAACAACCAGATTTTCAAGAAGACTTGTCAATTTCCCTCAAAATATAATATTTCGTTTTTTGTCTGTTTTGTTATGCTTTTTTTAACCAATAGTTTACTTGTGTGTGTACCTGTGTTTTTTTTTCAATGTATGAGTTAATGAAAAAAAGTCTCAGTTGTTACTTTATATTATATGTGGGATTTCTTGTGGCAAATGGAAGTAAAATCTTTTGTGTTAAAGGATTTTTGCTTCTAGTTGTTAAGAATTGCATGTTTCTTATAACACCATGGCTGGTGGAAGGTGGTTATCTTACAAGTTTACATTTTTTTTTGCAACTAAAATGACTTAAATGTATCAAAATATTGCTTTTTTATCTTTTGTTTTGAAAGGTTTTTGTTCAATTTTTCAAACTCAGAAAGGAAAGTTACAATTTTGTGCAAGAGATTTTCACTACAACCACAACTTCAATGCTACAATGACATTGAAATAGAATAAGAATAAATCCAGGTTTATCTATAAAGCAGCTTTTTAATGGTACACACATGCTGTGAAAGCCAGGAGATTATAAACAGGAATGACACTAGATACTGTTATACTTTGTAAACTAATCAGTCATAAATTGACGACTAGGGGCAGATAACTGTGTTCATTAATTTGTGACAGTGCCCTTGAGGTGGAGTTTACAAATCACATTTAAATTGAATTAAAGGGCTACTTGGTAATGACTGTCACTGACCACTATAAGAAATTCAAGTACCAAAGAATTAGCAAGTGTCTAGGTTATAGAAAAGAGACTCTAATCCAAATACATTGTAATTGTCAAAATGTTACTGGTTAAATAGCAATAAAAATCAACTATTATCAAAGGTAGATATGTAAATATGATATCTTGCTTATGAAGAAGAAAGGTTTCTCTTTTATTAAAAATAAAAAATCTTCTTTGAAATTAAATTATGTACCCTGTGTAAGAGCATTATACTGTACCATGTGAACCTCTTCCATTGTGATATGGTTTTCAATACTGCCATAAGACTATTACTTTGATGCATATAATCCTTAAGCTCAAAGGTATATATCTCATATTTAAAATATTTCCTAGATATAACTTCTTTACTGAGGAAATCAACAGAAGTATTATTTTCACAGAGAAACTGAAAGAAAGGTTAAGCATATGACACAATTAACATGTATCAGTAGGTTAAAAACATTTTTAGAACTTGAGAATTTATTTTTCTTTTACAGACAAAATTATGATGGAGAAGAAAATAGAGACAAACGTATGCAGTGTACGTTCAATATACTTGTAAGTATTTCCAGTCTAAGGCACATGCAGGCACAGGTTAAACATTTTTATAAGGGGGCTTCAAACTCAAAGAACACAAAGAAATGATCACATAAAAAAACTGGAAAAAGGGGGTTCCAACTCAAAGAACACAAAGAAATGATCACATAAAAAAAAATAAAAAAAGAAGGGGTTCCACCCCTGGGTCTTCTTATGCACATGTATGAAGTTTATATACAAGACATATAGACAAGGCAACATTCAATATTTTTGTAAGTGTTTTCAGTATAAGAGAAAACAGTCTTGTCTTTTCATGAAGTTTGATATATACTTTTTTACATACGTTTCTTTGTGCTCTATGATTGTTATTACAGATGATAAAACACAGTTTTGGACATAATTGAATTAGCTTGGATTTAGAACCTCTAATTTTTCATGTAAATCTGTTGTGAAATTGTTTATAAAACATTCTAACATACAGATGTGTGTACAGATGTATTTTTATAGGATGAGTTCTGTTGAGATTATCCAGAAGTAGGTATATTACTCCTTGTTGGTGGAAAAATCTTATGTTTAATAGTGTTTTTCATAAAAAACTTGTGGAAAGCTTCTGCAGAAGTCAGCAACGTAGTGTATTGGGTATAGAAATCTAGATTATATTCTATCTTCTCATTTCAGTTATTAAGATCTTTGGTTGTTTCAAAATTTGTGTTAATTAACAAGTTTTTATAGTTTTAGAGTAGATTTAAAAAAAAATAAGTTTGTTCTTCGGTCATCTTTTTTTTGTTCACAGCATTTTTTCAGTCAAAGTCTTGGTTCATTTCTCCTCAGTAAAAATTGAAACTTCTGTTTATAGAACAGATAATTGTTTAGGCTAAAAGAAATAGAATCATCATGAAGTTGTTTTTACACTCATCAGTTCTGTCAAGTAAATCTTTTAATTCCATATATAGATGTTTTTATGTCCTGAGTTAATATCATTTCTTCTCTTTTTGTTTAACTGAATTATTGAAATAAAATTCCTAAAATAAAACTGCATTACTCCTATCAGTTATGTGATAACTAGCTAGCTGACATGTTGGTTATTACCCATTAGTTCTTTAATCTAATGCTGTCAGTCATAGCTGTAAAAGTACAATATCTATTTTCTAACTTTTATAATTTGATCACAGTAACTCTACCAATCATAAACAAGACAATTGATGGTTTCAACCCATTGCTTTGAAGACTGTTAATTTAAAATATAAACCATATAGCATTCATGTATTACTCACTTAACTTTTAAATGGTAAAACTTTCAAACACTTCAACTCATCTAAAGTATATTTGAATCAATAAACCATTTTTTTTAGATGTTTCTGCCATTTGCCTTCTTCAGTTCTTTATTTTTCCTCTCAACTACATGGCTGACATTACATTTGTATTTCCTTTTCAACCATTGAAAAGATGTTACATCTGTAGTCACAATAATAAGTGTGATCTGGGGAAAATTGATTTTAATTTGGAACAATTTTTTTTAAATATTTATTTTCAAAAATTTGAATTGAACCTTTGTTTATTTGTTGGAGCTCAACACCACTGTCCCACCCTCGTTGATTAAGGTTAAGAGTCAAACTCACAACATCTGAGTTGACCTGCTAGTGATTACTGTAGATAAGCTACTGAGACCACACACACACTGAGTAGTTAAAAATTACTGTAAATTCAGAAATTTCTTGCAAGGTTTTTATTATTGAGATAAATGCGATAGAGTAGTAAATGCAATTATTTAAACTCGCATTTTAAAATATTTTATATGAATTAAACAGGATTTTTCTCATAATAGTAAAAAATAAAATCGCATTTCAGTCTTAAATGACAAAATCGCAATAATAAATGCACACAATAATTTCTGAGTTTACAGTGATTAGTTAACATTTAGGGGGTTTTATAATGTAAAATAAAGAAGAAACAGAATCTTTTGCGACTGCATCTTTCTGGTATTCTATTATATTTCTCATTCATGTTATAATGTACAACTATATAAGGCTACACAAAAAGATACAGATAGAACAAACTCAAAATGATAAAGTGATGAGTATCTATTGAGAACAGAAATTTGATACTGCTTTAAAAGATGATACATGTATATTTCATTTCCTATCTGAAATTGCTACCTCTGCTGTAGTAAATTCTTTCTTTTGGATTGAGGTGCCAGTTCTTTATGTTTTATATCAAAGTATTTTTATTATAGTGTGAAAACACAGAGAATGAAAATATATTGTTTTTGTTGTTCGGGTAAGATTTATTTATTGAACATAAGTGTTTTTTACTTGGAAATATAATTGGATGACCAACAGGATGTGATCTTGAATTTGGAAGGAATGGGACTATTTTAGGAACTATTTTAGAGAAAACCAAATGTCAAAGGATGGTGCCCCACTTTACATAAACCCTTTACTGAAAACACTGATACATAATTATGTAATATGATGTTAACTAACTTAAATTAAATCTTCTCTGACAAGATGATTGTTTTTATTGATCATCTAGTTATAATCCTTGAGGGTTTACATATTTTCTAGTGCCTTGAACTACGTCATAACCTAGAAAACCAGACCAGTGACCTATAGTTGATCAGAAGCTTGTTTCTGAGGTTCTATCATTAACCCCATTATTGATTAAAATGTTTGAAGAAAAAAACATGTACACCTGTTTGTATGGCAGATAAGATAACTTTGTTGTTTGTTCCCTGTTTGTCAAAAGTTAGTGGTAAAAATAGGCATCAATATTTGAAGCATTGTTCATGTTAGCTCAATATAATGCCATTATTTTTGTACTTGAACGGATAGTTTTACTTCCTCGTTGGCATTACTTTATTGATCAATGATTTCTTTTGTTTGACAAAAAATTTCTCACTGACAAATAAATATCAAATGAAGAAAAAACAGAAAAGATTTATGTAATTATTGTTTAAATAATGCAACAGATGTGACAATTTCATTCTCTGGTTTTTAAAGGCAGTGCTTTAAGGCCTGACTTTCAAGTCATGAGGTTCATCTTTTTAGATTTTGTATACTTTGATAAACATTTGCTCTAGATACAGCCAAGAATAATAGAGCTTTCATCTTTTCAATTATTACCACTGGACTCCCTTAGGGATGACATTAAAAGTTCAATGTAGGATAAAAAAAACTTAATTCACATAGTTTTTTCACTGACCCCCCCCCCCCCCCCCCCCCCCTCTTAACTTTATTTGGGAAAAATTGATTGACCAATAGGGATATATGTAAAAATTGATTTTATATATACAAAACTTGCAGAATTTTAACCCCACCCCCACCCCCACCCCCAAACTATTTGATTTAAGTTTTTTTTTATCTTACATTGATCTTTTGATGTCATCCCTTAATTTATCAAAATGCTCAATTTGTTCTTTATACTCATCAGCTTGTATATGTAGAAAATTTTCTGTTTTTTGGTAATTTTACAGGTGTATGCAAGCCCTAATTGAAATGAATATAAAGTGAAGGGTAATTTTGTTTCTGAAATATTGAAACTTACCCATAAGATTATTATTAATCCACAGAAAATGAAAAAAATGAAATTGATTTTCATATTGTAATGTATTTAGTTTTGGAAGATCAACCTAATGGGAGGAAAAAATCAAAAAATCAATAATTGATGATTTTACTATTTGATGATGAAAAGGTAAATATGTATTGATTCCTAATGATGACTGATGCTAATCTGTAGAACAAGTCACAACAGTAAAAAAAAAATGAAGTCATACTTAGGTGTGAAGACTAGTTCACAATTTATTAAAAGTTACTGATGTCATTTTCAGTAGTGTTTTCCCATATGCAGTCACTGTTCATACAGCTTCCCACTTTCATGAGAAATCATAAACTATACTAATGCTACGAATTCATCTACAGATTTTTTTTACTTCAACTTTCTGTAAACTTCAAGAAATATTTCAATTTGAATTTTTAACTATTCAGAATTTCTACCGGGACAACAAAGACAAGCGGCGAGAAATGTACACACAATATATTAAGAAATTGTACGACCTTCATAACTCATCCAGAAATTACGTAGAGGCAGGACTAACACTTCAGTTGTACGTACAATTATTGGAATGGAAAAGTGATGAGATCCACAGTGAAATGGGATTTCATCCAGAACCACAGTGTGATAGGAAAGAAAAATTACTGAAGGAAATTATTGAATGTTTTGATAAAGGAAAGGTAAGTAGCATTTATAGTTGTGGCAAAAGAGTTGTGTATCCAATCAGATGGATGTAATTCTTTGTTACTATCAATGTAACGTAATCAATTTATTATTTAGCTTCATTTACTGGTATAACCGGGGAACTTTGTGCTTAAAAGACTTCACGAAATAGTTACGTCTTTCATTTAATTGTTAAATAGACAAATTTGAAAAATTCTCAAAAAACAAGTCAATATTCTAAGTGAACTTAGTAAAGCCATCATACTATATGTAATTATCTACAATAATCAGAACAAATATTTTAATTTAAAAATGTCTATCAACAAGAACTAAATGTCACTTTATATCAGGAGAAATTGAAAAATTCTTGTATTCTAATTTGATGAGTCCCACATTGATACATAAGGCTTTAAAGTTCTGTAAGAAGTCATTATCTTTTATACTTCTTTGCCAGTCACGAGATGGCTATTAGATTGGTCTCATTTATATTATAGTTAATGATGTCATCATTTTCAGTTATGGGAGTATGGTATACCAGTTTGCAAAGATTTAGCGAGTTACTATGAGAGTAGGTTGATGTACAGAAAATTGAGTGAAATATTAGTAAGTTTTACACAAGATGTTACTGGTAAAACATGATGGTATTCTAGATAATTTTTCTATATAATGATATAAAAATATATGTTTCCAAATAAACATACCATTAGATAGGACTCATTCTCTGTGATATTTACTTCTGCCTTTAGTTTCTGTGAATATCAAAGTAATTAAAAATAGAAACTTTAAGAATTACTAAAAAGAAAGAACAAGAAAGGTAAAAAATTTATATTCCACAAAAAAATTGAAATTATTTTTTTCCCCCTAAAATAATTTGTTTCCATTTTTGGGAAGTGCTTGAAAGCAAAAGGATTGATAATCCAGGCCCGTAGCCAGGAATTTTGAAAGGGGGTTGACTTTAACAGTCACAATTCGAACAGAACATTGACTTTAACAGTGCTTATTTGTTTTCAAGGGGGGGTTCGTCTGAACCCCGAATCCCCCCTGGCTACGGGTATGTTATCTAAATAAATACACTCAAATTGAACACAAACAACTGATAAGTGGCCTCGACTGGACAAACCAAACCATTCATGTAACATGCAGTTAAAAAAAAAAGAGAGAAAAAAAAAGAACCTGCCTTCCTGGTCTGTTTGCAAAGGGTAGACCTGGGGGAGGGGAAACCGTCATTCTTTTAAATAAGGCCTTACAATAAAACCTTGAATTTTATTTTCGAAAACATGGACAATACTTTTAAGATGATTTGTATTGTGTTTCAGCAAAGAGAAGCATCCTTTTTCACCAAGATTTTGGATGGTGTACAAGTAAATGAAACTGGAACCTCTAGCCAGGAACAACCAAAGTTTTATCCAAGACAACAATCAGCATACTTTAGAGTGGCATATTATGGAATGTCTTTTCCTCCATTTGTGCAGGTGATCTATCATACTTTTCCTTTTCTTATATTTTTATGTCTACACACTCTTATGTCATGGTATAAGATATATGATTAAAAGGGGAATCAAAAATAAAGTTATAACTTCAATGTAGAGATATTTAGCAGCTGTCAATTTTAATAAGTTTTAGCATCACAATATTTTCATCTGAATAACAATGATCATTTGCTTGAATATTCCTTTGTGGTTCCCACTAAAAATATACTTCAATGCACCATTTTTATCAGAGAAGGCCACCGTTGGCACTTAAATTTTCGTAAAATCTTCCTAAAAAATAGCTTTTCCACATGCAACTAAACATTTACACTATTTCATCTATGCAATGTTGTCACAATATACTACTGTTAATCATTATCTTATGTATGGGCAAGTTTTATATTTTTTTTCCAGAATAAAGCATTTATCTATAGAGGGGACGAATGTCTGAAACTTCAGGACATCATTAATCAGTTGACGCAAGAGTTCCCGTCAGCAGAAATACTAAAGACCAACAATCCTGTGGAAGAAAGTAAAAAATACGGAGAAGCACAATGTATCCTTTCAGATTAGCATTAGACAGCTTGTCACATTTATAAGTACTCTCTGAATTTGGACATAGATTTTGTATTTTATAGCTCTAAGATGTGTGGAGCTTAAAATATGGACATAAAATAATTGTTTTTGCACATGCATGTATCAATAATACATTTAGTTTCAAAAATAACATGTACTGATTAGTTGTACATTTAGGTAAATTACATCAGTTTTTTTCTACAAAGCAATTGAAATGTTTCTGAAGTAATATTCTGTTATCCTACACATTGTCAGTTATAAAACCTTAATTAGATAAAAGATATACAAATAAGTGGTGTAAAACCTGTACCTGATCCAAAGAATGCCTACTCCTCAGACCAGAAAGTACCAAGAGAAGTGGAAAAGTTTTACGAAAGTAATGATGTAGACACATTTCAGATGGACAGATCATATCACCAGGGAAAGAAAGATAGAGATAATGAATTCAAAGTAAGAACAAACTTATGGAGAGACAAGAGCAAGTGTATTGAACTTCATGTTTCATAATAGAAAAAAAAACTTAAAGTAGTAATCTTAAAATTACAGCAAAGCTCTTGAAGAACTCCTCACATGTTCATCAATCATTTTAACATTAAGTTTAAAATCATCAGTACCTTGCTATTACAGAGGTGAAAGTCTCGCTTTTATTATTAAGTACCAAATTTATTTCACTGAGAAATTGCAGTATTTGGACCATATGATTTCTAAAATTGTTCTGATGGCTAAAAACATAAATTTACATTTACAGACATTGTGTACAGAAAGAACTGTGATGAAAACAAACCATAAATTTCCTGGAATATTACAATGGTATGAAGTAATTCAGAGTGAAACAAAAATATTTAGTCCTGTTTTGACTGCTATAAATGCTGTTAACAGTGCCTGTCAAGAGTTACAGGTCAGCATAGAAACTTCTCGTAGAAGCTGTAGTGACAACAACATGAAGGATTTATCCAGACAACTTAATGGCATGATAACAGCTCAAGTACAGGGAGGCATACCAAAATATCAGGAGGTAAATTTTCATCTCACTTTTTTCAATGCTATTGAACAAAATTAATTCATATTAAGTCAGCAGATTGGCAGTGATAAGTTTGAAATTCAGAGGACTTGGGGCCAGTAAATTCAAATGTGAAATCTAAAGGACTTTATTTGTTCTTTATCTATTTTCTGTGTAGAGGACATTCGATCATCAGCATGGTTAGATTGTTGCAACTTTATACATGTATATCATTATTACGTAATTTATACCTAAATTTTGTAATTTGTATGTAATCATTTCATTGTTATATGTAGTAAAATTTGTAATTTTAGGCATTTTTCTCTGAAGAAGTTACAAGGTTACATCCATCAGAAAGTGACAATGTTCAAATTTTGAAAGATCAGATAAACTTACAGGTAATGTCTTATTAAAAATAGATTTACACTGTTTGAGATTATAAGGTATATATATTTTAAACTGACCCATTAAGAGTGTTGGCTCAGGAGGGAACATCTGTCCATTAATCTCTACTTCCATCAGAATGTTTATGCTTTAATCCAGATGTCGTTACTTTGTAATCCCCAGTATAGCGTCTTCATCTTATTAAAAGTAAATAGAAAATACTATGCCAACAGGTCACTTTAAGCTCTCTTCATTAGTGATATGGGATTTGCAAGCTTGCTTAATAAGGCTCCTTCATTTTAGTTAAGCTTTATAGGAAATTAACAGTTATTATCCCCTACCGACAAAGTCAAAGGGAACTTTATGTTTGCACTCTGTTCGTCCGTCTATCTGTCCATCCGCCAGTCTGTCATATGAGTATTCCACACTTTTCTTGCTTGACGATATTGATTTGACATTTTGTATATTTTTTTTATTTAGTTTATGATTTTATCATGTTTTGTAGATAAGCTTGTTGGACCAAGGACTTGCTGTAATGAAGAAAGATAACAGTGAACACTTGGTCATGTTAGTCCAAAGTTTGGATGAAGAACTCAAAAAACTAATGAAGAAAGTTGGCTATAGAAAAGAAAAGAGAGCTGTAAGTTCTTTGTTATCATTTTGTAATGCTAAAAGAAGAGTGCTGGTTACATCTTAACATAAAACAAACATTAATAGAAAGAATACCATAGTTAACTATGTAGTAATAACAGAAAACACATGATTCACTTTGAAAAGAATAACAACACTTGATTCACTATGTAATAATAACAAACAACTCATGATTCACTATGTAATAATAACAGACAACACTTGATTCACAGTAATAATAACAAACAACACTTAATTCACAGTAATAATAACAAACAACACTTGATTCACTATGTAATAATAACAAACAACACTTGATTCACTATGTAATGATATCAAACAACACTTGATTCACAGTAATAATAACAAACAACTCATGATTCACTATGTAATAATAACAGACAACTCATGATTCACTATGTAAAGATATCAAACAACACTTGATTCACAGTAATAATAACAAACAACTCATGATTCACTATGTAATAATAACAGACAACACTTGATTCACTATGTAAAGATAACAGACAACACTTGATTCACAGTAATAATACCAAAACAATTCTTGATTCACAGTAATAATAACAGACAACACTTGATTCACAGTAAAAATAACAGACATCACTTGATTCACAGTAATAATACCAAAACAACACTTGATTCACAGTAATAATAACAGACAACTCATGATTCACTAGTTAATGATAACAGACAACAGAAAATATATGAATATCTATTAAAAAAAAAAATTGTCAAAATAAATATTTGGAGAGAATTTTATTTTATTTCAACAATCTCCTAGATGAAGAAAATGAAAGCATTAGCTATATTTTTTGGTTATTAATTTCAGGCTGTGCATAGTGAATTAAAGAAGTGGGACTCTGGGATGGGAAGTTTTATAGATCCCAGACCAGGAACACCAAATTCTCAACATTCAAGTGGAAGGTATGTATCTCAAGTTTTAACAAGATAGGTGTTGAAATTCACCAGTTTGTGAAATGAAATGCTAGCATGTATCCGACACAATTTACTGACAGAAATTTCAGCTAATCATTGTAAGCCTTTACTCTCCAAATTAATGATTACAGAGGGTCAATAATCCATACAGACTTTTAAAATAATAATATCATAGAACTGTTTCATATATTTAACTGAATTTTTCTAAATTGAAATGATCCTGTTTCAAAGAATTTTGACATTGAAAGCTCACTAGTAATTGATTAGATATAAGAAAATGTAGGTAAGACAACAATGTAATGACACAAAAATCAACAGACATGAAGGGATACTTTATATGATTGTTTCAAGTTCAATTTCAGCAACTTAGTTATTATCTTAGTTACCATTTTGGCAAATTTAAGTACACAGCTAATTCCAGCATATAGCTTCTGAAGACTAAGCTAATATTGATGACAGTACATACCTGGTTTTTTTTTCAGAATATATAGTTAAGGTCAAGGTAAACGCTGGGTCAAAGTTGTTTTGAAAAATATATATATATACATGTGTTTGATTAATGAATTGTCATTTCTATTTTTAGTAACAGATCATCAGTGATATCATCAGATTCTAGATCAAATGACCGTGATGATCTGATAGATCTCACTTCTACGGTATGTATCAACATTTTTTTGTTAATTTTCAAACAGACTTTCACATTCTCAAGAAAAGACAGCAACCTTTTACTAATTTAAAAACTTTTAAGAGACTATAAAGTTTTGAAATGTTTCACATTTTGTCTAATAAACAGCAATTCACATTTTTGAAATTAATTCAAAAATGTTTTAGGTAGTAATTTGCAAATGGTCAATTAAGATTCTATTTCTAAATTTAGTAATGCATTATGCAGATGTCATTTGTAATTGGAATAATTTTAAAACATATTTTTATAAAATTTTGCCTGCATCGCATTTACTTCTCATACCTAATCTGTAATTACATTCATAAACTTTTTACAATTGATAATCAAAACTGATGCTTTTCTGAGCTAGGCTACAGCTTTTGTTTTTGCTGTCTTTTTGTCTTGCTGCAGTTTATATAGTGCTGCAGTATCTTATTTGTAGTAATGCTTTATAACAGCAATAGTTAGACACTAGTATGCATGCAATATTATAAATGCCTGTTTTTCTTTGCTGGCTAGTTGAAAACATATATTTTTACTGCTAAATGAATTTATTTTATCTCAATTTTGTTTCCATCCTATTTTTATTCCTTTTACCTGAATACTTGCTTGTATAGAGATTTATTTAAACTTATGCTTGTTCATGTAGATTATAATGCACTAAGCATGAATAGAAAAGACAAGCAAGCTTCATATATTCATAATCTAAATTAAATTGCATGCCTGAAATATTTATTGGTTAGCTTAAAAGATGTCTATTTACTAACTAGTAGCAGAGGGTCTTTCAAGTTGACTTAGTTCATATAATTTTTAATGCTGATTTATAAATTAATTAAACTTTCATAACTGCCCCTGTTGTATCTCCAAAAATGAGTATGGTCTTCTTGGTAAAATACTATACACAATGTGTTTTATAAATAATTGAATTAAATTTGATTTTATCATATAATTCTTGATTTCATGTATAAACATAAATATAATATTTTTAAAAAAGTTGATTGTCCATATATAACATAACTATTCTTCAAAATATGATGATGAATATGATAAAAAAATATATGATATGAAAATAAATTCTATAAAACGTCAAAGTTGGATTTGCATTGTTTCAGGATATTCTTACATACATACTAATGATTTTATATTTAACAGAGTTGAAGTAACTTTGAATAACGCAGTAAGATTAGTACTAACATAATAATTTTTAAACTATAAACAATATTAAGATAAAATTATGTAAAGTTAATTGTCTATTGCTCATCTGCATGTATCATACAGGATATACCAATACTTATTACCTCCCCTACCACGGTGGACAGACGGAGGTACAGTCATCACTTTCCTTCTCGGAATCTGTCACTTCATCATCGTAGCAGACCTCTGTCTCTGCAGTTTAGCGATCATCTTGTCATTAAGGTATACCATTTAAGCATTGGTATGAAACCTTTGTGGGCATGGTATTATGTGTAATGAATTCAATGTGTTGGAATTGTGTGGGCTTAAGTACTTTTGGTGTTGTTTGATGGTAAAGAGTGGTAATCCAGTTGTTTTTGGTGTTGTTCCCTTTTTATGTATTATTTTTATTTTTAACCTATCCAGTCAGATTAATTAATGTTGTGATTAAGGAGCATGATAAACAATGGTGATTTCTTTCTTTTTGCATGTGTTTTAAATTTGCATTGATTTTTGTTTGAATGGTTGCAATACGTTATTTTATTTACAGGAATCATATTGAATTAAGCTAGACACTAGACAGACATTTATTTTTCATAAGGAAAGCTATTGAATAAGACATTAATTTGAAATCTCTTGTTGGTTATATTTTTCTTCTAATAGTGATAAATTTTAATGGGTTATTTTAACCAAACTTATTGTATTCACTATGTCAAGTAGGATGTATAGACAAAAGTTGTGGTTAAGGAAATAAAATTCATTTCTGTATCTGAAGTATTAATTTGGATTAAATGTCTTAACTTTTCTAGATGAACAAACCTCTCACATACAATTCATTAGTTTAAAATATATAGTTTGATATACCAAAAAAAAAAACAGGTTTAAAATTTAAAATCTGCAAAAATTAAAAGGCTGTTTGAAAAATTTTATCATTAAAGAATGAATGTCCCAATATAACCATCCTTGTAACATTTATCTGATTTCTTATTGAATGTCTTTAAAACATTCTTAATATGTGCAAGTTATTGATTCTTTAGAAGTAGATTAGCTACACTTTGGTGTGTTGATAGCAGCTTTTCTTTAGTCTTGAGAGTAGATTTCTATACTAATTCTTTAGATCTAAGACTAACCATAGATACTACTATGAACTAACATTATTGTAGACCGTGAGAGATTTGCATGCAACTAAAGTGATGATAATACATGTTATAAAAGACATGGACAGATGAATGTCATATCAAAGTATTTTTCTTTTTCTTGTTTATGTAGTTCCAAAGTCAAATTGTAATGGTTTTAAGGGGAAGTTATGTTGTCAAGAATTAACAGCATTCAGCACAAAACTTGCGATTGAATTCTTTCGATTTCTCATATTCCTCACAAAAAAAAGACAATTTAGATGCCCACACATCCCTTCCCTGCCCATTTTCGTACCCTCATCATACATGTATTAGGTGCTCTTGTTAGAAATAAGTTTGATCAGATGAAAGAAAACAGTCTTGATCCAAAACTCACAACAACATCTGAAATTATGGTAGGCAAAACAAACCTGATAGTAAACTTACTTTGATTTCTGTTAAATTTGTTATCTAGTTTCCTTAATAATTCAGTAGAAAGTTTCTACATTCAGGTCTTGAAATTAAAAAGAAAGAACTATTTTCTTAATTTACATTATAAAATATGAAATATTCTTTCAGGCTGAAAGTCCACAAAGTAAACCAACACATATTGAGTCACCTAAACCAAAGGGTAAGTTAATCATTTAGAAACAGGTGAAGTTTTTAGTTTTGCTCCCATTTATGGTGGTTTTGACAGTGTTATAGTGGGTTGAATATCTTTTTGTACATTAGTATCATCTCCTTCTTCCACAGCAGATTGATTAAACTGTGAACTCCAGCACATTAGATGGTTAAAATCTAAATATTTACAAAAAGTGTTTCAGCCATAGTAATCAGTCGTTAGTTTGAATGGTGTGAACATTCATTATATGATCATTTTTACACAACCAATTCAAAATTTACCTAGTATTAGATCATAATTATCGATGGGCTCTTAACATATATATTTATGAATATATACTACTTAAAAAATAGTATTCGTTAGCATAAAAAACCTTTCAGAGGACAAAAATGTCATCAATGGAAAAAAAGTGTTTGACCTCTAAATACAGATCAGGGAAAAATGATCCTATTCTTTATTCTTATTTGATATTCTTTAGTTCCAGCCAAGGGTAATGTGTCCATAGATACTTCTGCTATTAAACACTTGAGGACAAAATCTGTAGCATATACCAGGAAACCTCCTATTCCAGAGAGAAAAAGATCAGGTAATTACTCATTGTACAAATATGGAGTTGTGGTATGATTGACAAACTATTCACCAGAGACCAAGCATGTATAAAAAATAAACTTTTTTGTTACATTTCACTGAAAAAAATCATTTGAGAAAAAAAAATGCACTAAAACTAGTTGTTTATGGTTCTTTGAAGCTATTTCATATTTGATACATACATCCGATGGTTTAAACACCTGCATATTGAGAATTTTGTTTTTATAAAAAAACATCTGTATAGAAGATACAACCTGCTGTATTACAATTTTAAGAAAGATAAGAATAAAAATAGCTAAAACAACCAGCTGAGATATTCTTCCTAAGACCATGACCTAGTTTCATTTATGTTCATATTGACTCTTGATTGTGGAAAGAGTAAACCACAACAACTTGGCAGAATTAATTTCAATTTGAATGTTTTGTTTTAGATCCTTTTCCAGCAAGTGTGCCACGACCCTTCCCAGGTCCAGATGGATCTAGCATCATTGAGGAAGATACAGTACCTAATTTACCTGTTAAGCATAGTACATCAAAGGTAAACAAATTAATTATTATACCTTGTGGCATATTTTTAGTACATGTACAAATGTATCTTCACTTGTTGTTATGGAACGCCATCACTGCCTTATAAGAAAAAACTACTATGACATGATGCAAATGTTGCTTACATGATTTGAATTCTCCTTTATATGATGTGAATTCTTCGTTACATAATGTGAATTCTTCTTTACATGATGTGAACTCTTCTTTACATTGGCTTCGCGTTGTGTTTTATGTAGTAGAATTGCACCAAGAAGAGGTGACTAACTCTTGCGAACTTCACCGAAGTGGTGACTATATATAACTCTAAACTCAAGTGGACTGATACAGTCCGGCGAGTATTTGGAGGACTGTGCAAGGCCGACTCCGACTGAAAAACAATTAAAATCCTTATATTGTCATTAAACCGGATAACTTTTACATTAAAGGTACTGAATACAAATTGAATAAACTAATATTCATAAAACATTACAGAAACATCAAAAGTTAAATATTAAAACAGTTAAATTAACAATCCTTACTTTTATCTCACTATGGAGTTTAAATCAAATTAAACTTAAAATAAACATTTAATCAACAAATAATTAATCCATCCAAAAGTAAGGGGAATTAACTAGGCACATTTATTACACTATTATAAGGTTTATATTTTAGGAAACATCAGTATTATATACTAAACGTTTATGAGTCACTTACCAACGAAGTTGAAGGGGACTTTCGGTTTGCAATTTGTCTGTCGGTCAAAATGTCCGTCCGGAAAATTAGTTTTCCGCATTTTTTAGTTTTAAACATATTTATGTATAGTGGATTCGGTAACACGTTTTGCAACTTATATAAATCCCTTTCCACTTTGCGAATGCGAGTGCTGCCTTGTAGCGGCATCAGCCTACTCGTTTTCGAAATCTACAAGGATGTCTTTTACGTGCAAGAGATATGGCACTGCTGTTGGCAATGCTTGAAGAAATTGATTTGATATTTAGTATATAATATAACCATGAAAAGTTACAGATCAAGTTCTAATTTTGTTACGGTTTGAGGATTTTTTTGCAGAGTTATGGCCCTTGGACTTAGGAAATTCACTCAGATAATTGGTTTCCACATTTTGACTTAAAATTTGACATAAAGATTATTTGTAAAACCATGACAAGTTACAGATCAAGTGCGATTTGTGTTTGCAAAGTTATGGTCCTCGAACTTAGAAAAATAATGCAAGAATTTTCGACTATTTTTTTGTCATTAACTTACAGATTTAGATTTGAAATTTTGTTTATAGTTTTACCATTACAAGTTACAGATCAAGTTTAAATTAAGTTTTGATTTGATGATAATTTGAAAATTCATGTGATCCTTAGACTTAGAAAATCACACAATGTTCTGCACATGTTTTAGTCATGCTTGTCTAACTACCGTTATATTGATTTGATATTTGATATCTACTTTTAACATTACAATTTGCACATCAATTCTAAATTTTCTGTTTGAGAATAATGAATATTAACTGGAAGGGAACTATGTATTGTCATGCAATACTTTCAGAATGATGGATACTTCCAATACTGGTCTCTGTCCACACTTTTTATGTTTGTGTATCATTTCTTAGCCATTTTTTATGGATTTATTTTTTGAAGTTTAAATAAATTAATAGATCAATTAATTTGAAAGTGATATATGTAACAAAGTAACGTAAGTGAGACAATTGTACATGTACCGTAGAGCTTCTGGATATACATGATATAGGAGAAGTATTTTCGAATATTTTTTGGAAGGGGTTTGCCAACATTGCCTCTAAAAAATTTGAATTATGTTCCTAAATTTATATAAATATATAAAAAAAAAATGACGTATACTTAAATAGAAAATTTTAAATATGACACCGTCACGGCCATGCTTATATGTATAAGCTCTAAATGTATAGCATCACTCATAATTTACAGAAATTTTATATTCCGCTCCATTTGAATGCATTTAAAGATGTACTTAGTTGAAATTTTTAAGAATCCAGTAATTAAAATTGATATTATAAGTCGAAAGAGCATCAGCTAAGGTACAAAACAAGCTGAAAAAAATATTGATAGGTCATGGAGCTCCTTTTTGAGATGTTTCAGTTTTAAAAATTGGCGAGAAAAGGCTGACTTGTACTTTTTCCTTGCATTTGCATTGGTATTAATTGGATCTCCAAATTAGCTATTGAAGATTTTTATGAAAATAAAAATTAGTGTTATGGGGCAAAATATTTTTTTGGAAAAAATCCATGGAGTCTGAATAATAATAATAATAACGTCCGAGAGGTCCCGTGTTCTTATAAAGATGTTTTGACATAATGAAGAGTTCACATAACGTCATATGTGTTTCTTACCTCGTAATACCCATTTGACATTACGATGTAAATATTTTGGCATAATGTAATAGAAATATGACATAAAGATTTTTTAACATAACGTAAAGAAATTTTCGCATCATGTAACAAAACTTTCAGATTAGGCAATGAAACAACTACATCACGTAATGAAGTTTTCACATTATGTAAAGAGGAATCCACACCATGTAATGAAGTTTTCACATCATGTACAGAAGTTTTCACATCATGTAAAGAAAAATTCACATCATGTAAAGAAGAATTCACATCATGTAAAGAAGAATTCACATCATGTAATGAAGAATTCACATCATTTAAAGAAGAATTCACATCATGTAATGAAGAATTCACATCATGTAAAGAAGAATTCACATCATGTAAGCAACATTTGCATCATGTCATAGTATTTTCTTATAATAAGGCAGTGATGGCGTTCCATATGTTGTGGTACTTTGAATGTTGTAGATGCTATATTAATTTTAAGCCTGATCTTTGACAACACAATGTGTTGTATACATGTACAAATAATAATGCTATCAAAAAAGAAAAAAACTTTCTTTAATTTCTTACATCTTGTATTATATGAGAATCCTTCTGTGGCCATATTTTTACTCAGTTCTCATCAAAAACTACAATGAAATAAAAAACTAAACTCTGTGTATTCTTTAGTTACAAGGTTATACTTTGACGAAGTCTTAATGGTGACAAACAATAATGGAAACAGCTTTAGTGAATAAATAAGCTTTTCCCCTTTAAAATCATCTAAATTATAAAATTTAATCTTAAGTTAATGAGTTTTTTTAAGAGGGATAAAAGTCATACACATATCTTGGTTAAAGTGTATTTTATACTAACTTTGTAAAATACAGGTCAGAATGTTAACAAACAGACAGACAGTTAACTTTCCAAAAGTGGATAGTTCAAAAACAAATAAGACTATTTCTCAGTCTTATGAAAACACTGTAAGTAATAATCCCATCACACACATAATCTATATATGTATCAATATATTACACAGCTTTATATAGGAAAACAGCATCTTCTGTTATCTGGTACTTGACACAGAATTTTTTGGTCAAGAAGGCTTCATACAGTTTGTTAGCTAGATATACCATATAACATGAAGATTAGTTTGAAAATGCTGTATTCTCGCAAAATTATGCATTACTCATTGAAAAAATGTTTTGGTTAGGAATATTTAAACTTATAAGGAAGCTGAATGTCTTATTATAAATTAAACTTGAATAAAACAAAGATACGCAAAAACTGCAAAACATCAGTGTCAAGTAAACAGATGTGAAAACAGTTAAAACATGCTACTATTATCCCTGGCTAATTGAGCACTTTTAGTCTGCTCACCTATTTCCGTACAAGCATTTTTAATAAAAAAAGCTTTATTTAAGTTTTTGTTTTTCTGTAACAATAACGAGAACATGGAAAAGATATACAATTTATATCATAAAGATGGTTTCCCTAGTTTCTTACTTCATTTATTTTCAATTTACACATCAAAAAATATTTTTTTAAAGTCCTTATATCTGATATACTAGTAGTTATTTCAGATTCTTATTATAAAATAAGCAACATTATTGAAAAATTAATCTTAAAATTCCTGTTCTCTATCAAATAAATAATAAACTTTGAAATAGTGACCTATTCCAGCAGCTCATCCCTAGCTTTCAATATATAGTAAGTGCCTCTTTCCCGTTCTGAACCCCCTTTCCTTGCTTAGATTCTTGGTTATGTATATTTATAGGTCTTAGTTATAAAAAAAAATGATGATTAAGAAAAGTGCATGACATTTTAAATACATATACCCTAAACATTATGCATGCATATAGAGATACATATGTTCAAGTTTACAACCATACATATAGTCATACATATGTTGAATTTATATCAATAACATATGCATGAATATTTTACATATATTATAGTTTTATACCTTAGTAGAACGATAGTATACTATTGTTGTCTTATTAAAATAATAGTTTATTATTGTATTTATTTCTGAACTTGAGGATCAAATGGGTAACCCTGGAAGTCATATCTTTCCATCTTCATCATGATAGTGTATTTTCGATAATGATCCTTTTAAAATAGTGTACGGTTGAAAGACCATTGATTTAGTAAAATATTGAAGTAAAAAGTTTTTATCAAGGTGTGTCAGGAATAAATGTCTGGTTTTGTTAGTGATCCAATATAAACATGTACATGTGTGTCTGCATATATATGAATGCATGTTTGTGAATTCATAGCATGAACAATTGATACATATGTATTTATTATTTCCATTATGTTTGCAGACATCTACCCTGCATTATGTTATTTTATATTCCCTTTGTGATAGTAGCTTATACAAATGTCTGTCACCATATTGTTTCTGAGTGAAATAATGTCTGTCACCATATTGTTTCTGAGTGAAATTCTATGTGTGTAAATTTTTTCTGTTGATTTCCTGACTTCTTTTAGTAATTTTATGGGCATTTATTCCAGCCCTTCATGTTTTTTGTTTTGTTTGTTTAATGGTTTTCAATTTTTATATTTTCTATCCTTGAACAAGGACAGTGCTTTCATTGTAACTTTCCCTACTACTAAAATCTTTCTTTGTTCATGTTATAGACTTATTTGATGTGGTCCTCTCATCATTATACTATGATATTTCAAAAAGTTTCATGGAGTCTACCAACTGTTTCTGATTGGTTGAGCTAAGGATTTGTATAGTGACAAGGCAATCCATGTCACTATACAAATCTTTGGTTGAGCTTTCTTGGTTTCAAAAAGGGATATATGCAGGAAGATGACAATTGATCAAATTAACACCTGTGTTTGATTATAATACTGCAAACTATACCTGGTGAGGCATATGTTTGTGTTTTCCTTGGTTTTATGACTATGACTTTTTTACATTTGGAGTTCCCTGGATTTTTTAGACTTTGTAAAAACTAAATTCCTTCTACTTTTCACTTCACATTTACATTGATAAGTCTAAAAGGAAATAAATTTCCATAAAACTCATAAAATTGTAAATTGTAGTTGAAATCTACGAGTGGTAAATAGGTAAGGTTATATATGATATTATTGCCTATACTAAATAATTCTTCTAGTACTAAATAGCATGAATGCAGACTGTCAACTTGTTACATTGTTCATTTTTAGCAAGACTTCTTGGTGAGTTATTGCAATGCTGTTTTAGGTGAAAGTTTTTCAATTTGATAGTGCAATTCATATTTAAGGTCATAATTATAGACGAATAGAAATTACTTAAAATTCATTTAGAACAAAAGTTGAACACCATTTGGGTGACATTATAAAATGAATGGCGATTGGAAATTACAAATAAATTTAATTATGACCTTACTGTTATATAATTTTTATCTAATGTTGCATTATAACATATAATTGCTTATAAATAAAATGAGATGTGGGGAGTTTGTCAATGAGACAGAAACCCAACGTGAATATTCAAAAGACATCTATGGTCAACAGGTCTCCATTCATTTTCAAGTTTCAAACAAGGATGTATTGAGCACAAAAGTAATAAGCTATTTTTTTCTTTCAAATATGCTTTAGGA